>NW_017972319.1:192603-256002 GCF_001876935.1 Asparagus officinalis
CGCTTTGCCTGTCTCCTTTATTTGTAATATCTTCTTCTCGTTTTGTAGCAAGTCTAAAAGGGTGATAATAGCAAGAACACATAGGTTTAACATATGGAAGAACCTCACGAGTTGAAAGATCAAAAGCTAACAAACAGGATATGAAACAACGTGGTATTTTCGTTTTGCCCAAAAAAAACACTCATTATAGCCTCAGGAAAAAAATGTAAGCCAACCCGCTGCAAACTCCAGCTACACACATCTAGGTTACTCTCTTTATTTCCATTTATTAAAGCAGGAAGAGTAGAAATAAAAGTACTTCTCGCAAGAGGTCTTATTCTGCTATGTAAATGTGATCTCAATATGTTATTTATTTTTATATTGATTAGAAATGTCCAAACTAAGTGAACCCATTTTAGGAAACTGTCTTGAGTTACTTTGCACTTCTTTGTTTAGATGCTTGTTGTCAGAGTTGGCAAGGTGGGTCGATCTGTAATCATATTAGAATCCTTTAGGTTTTGTCACTTTCATAAAATCTGTTTAAATGGAAAGTTGATTATATTTCTTATATTTGTTCTTGACTTTCAATGTTCCATCTTCACATCTGATCCGTTACATGATGCATATATACTTCATATCGACTCCACGGCTTCATCTTTCAGTCAATCCCATATGTTCTGATCATCACTTGATGCATACTTGAAATGCTTGAGAACAAATTGTTACAGTATCAAAGTTAGTATTCTGTATCTGGTCATTCCACGTAACATTGGTAAAGCTCTCACACTGCCTAATTGGGCAGTTCCTATAGAATTTGTTTGATATGCATTTTGACATAATAATTCTGTATGAACTGAAATTTCATTTCTCATTTTATATGATTGCTGAAAGAGAATTGTGCCTCAATTTTTACAGGTGACGCTTCTCGGACAAGTACCCGCATTTTCATCTAAAGGTTGTCCTATAAATGGTAAAGTTTCCTGTGATACTTGTTATATATCATACTCGAGTCTCAATTTCATTTTGCTGATATTTCTGTGGTTTATTTTGAACCTGCTTCGGTGCATGTGCATTCTACTATATGCAGTTGTCTTCCATTGCCCTAAAATAGAATGTCAAGTGTACTTTTTTTCCCCTCCCACACTGAAGCTATTTTATTCGGTCTTTAATTTCTCTGCTTGAGAGTTTATGTGCTCATGTTTGTTCAGCAAGAAAATGATCCTTCCTCAACTGAAATTGCACCAATGACATCGGTACCACACATCAGTTGGTAGGATACCCCAGAAATGTATTTTTAACATTTTATTTTATAGAGATCCAAGGCTTAAGCTAACCATAAGCTACCTAATGAGACCTACTAATATGTTATCTTAAGCTCACATATTATTAGCTTCATCTGTTAACTGAGTAAGCTTCTGCTGCTTTCGTTGACATGCATGCATAACTTAACTAGTAATCAATATAGCAATGGCCATATAGTTTAATAAATTAATTTTGATATTTAATACAATCTACGGCTCTATGCTATACATCTTCTAGAAAAAAAAAGCTAAATTACAGGTTAGTTGTGATGAAGTTGATCTCCTCATATCTTCAAGTGTCAAGCATCGCAAGAACCTTGAATTTGGAGAATTCAAATACCATTTACTTCTGAAATAAATTGTGCTGAAGAAGGAATCAGGGGCTTTTTAAATGCTTCAACTTTGACTGCTCACGAATACTATGTGGTGGGAATCCATAGAGAGTATATTCTGGGAGAAAGAGGCACATGATAGGATTTGGAGGATATGATTGATTCTGATTTATCCTCTATGATTTTAAAGATTTTAGTTGATAGGATTTAGTTTGTATGTCTGATAAGATTTGAGACCTGATTTAGGGATTTTATTTGATTTTGTTTGTGGTTATAAATAATGATGTAAAACCTCTTTGAAAGGCAGACTATTTTGATATGAGAATTTGAGATTTAATTGCGGCATGTGAATTGCTTTTAGTAGGTGTGTGTTGACAACTAATTTTTAACCAAATAAAATAAAAAATCCATGAATTTTGAGATTAAAAAAAATTGGAATTAGTATCTCATCATTTATAATTTCAAATCTGAGGCTTATCACTTTTGAATTCAACTGCCTAAAAATACAAAATTCGAACAACAAATCAAACTTGACCTCTGTGTTGCTAAACTGAAACCCAACTCAAATTTGACCTTCTACGTCATTAAAACTAGTACAAATTCCAAAATTAACCACCACGTCCTTAAACTGGAAGACAAATCTAATTTGACTTCCACGTCGTTAAACTGAAACTCAAATTAAAATTGACCTTCACATCACTAAATTGAAAAATACCAAATTTGACATCCACATCGCTAAACTGGAACTCAAATTAAAATGGACCTCCCCATCTCTAAACTGGAATCAAAACTAAAATTGACCTCTACGTTGCTAAACTGGAATCCCAAAATCCAAATTCCATTTCACGTCTCCAAGGCGAACCCAAATCCTAGTTCAACCGCCACATCTCTAGTCTAAGATTTTATTTAAAATTTGTACACTGGGGTTATGCCCTTGGTTAAGCCATGTATATGACATCTTTAATAAAATTATGATGCTTTCTTGATTTATGAGTTTTCATTTATTTTGATGACATTTATTGACTATTAGTCGAAGGTTCCTTTCTTTAGAAAGAGTAATTAACAATAGATTCTTGAGTCTATTGGAAGCCATGAACCCACATAAAAATAAAACCCTCTCCTGTAAGGTGAATTTGACGGGAACAATAAGCAAACAAAAGTTATCTACCTTAATTGGATGCGCTTATACGCAACTAGTTAAGATAGACAAATTTGACCCCATGGTGTGAAGTCTAGGCCGTGAAACCCATTATTTAATCTCAGCCCTCTATCTCAAAATCCATCAAATCTCAGCCCTCATATCAATTAAGCATTCCTAATTTAAAATTCTCAGCAGCCTTCATCAATCACTGTTCACGCGAACAGTAGTTTCTATTAATGTTTCATCTCCTTCAACTACTTTGAAAACACCCCCCCCTCCCGCCACACCCCCACCCCAACCGCCCCCCAAAAAGACGTCTACGACCACGAAGCCACCAACAACCACCATCGCCTCCTACTATCATGTTCAATCCGTTTTCAAGCCCTCGTCAATGTAGCACAGAAGCCTAACCAGGCCGTTGCTTGCTTTCTGAAATCATCTTGTCATCCATCAGCCCCAACAGTTCCTCGACAATAGCTTCTTTGCTTCAGACATTTCCCTGAGTCCATCGCAGGCTCTGTTTGAAGCCAACTGGTTCCCAATACTTGCAACAGATATTCGATCCCTGTGTTTTTAGATTGATCAGATTTATTTGAAGTCAAAATCACTATTTTTGAGTTCTTCTTTGATTAATTGTTGTTGTGATTGTTGCAGGTGCTTGATTTGGTGGAATATTGCATTGTTGGGTCTGGTTGATTTCACAACTTAGTGGTTTAGTTTCGTTTGTTTGCAACTGAGCCTCTCAATTTAGTTTCAATTCTAACCTGCTGATACTGTTTGGTGTGAGTTCAACACACCCTCATGTGAATTCTGAACTTGGGGTCTTGAACCTTACTGTTAATTTTTGCATCTCTTGAGAATTGTGGTGAACTGGTTATTATAGTTGCTTATTGCTATACCTGTGGACCTTGTTTGATTTATTATTGCATTGTGTTAGGATTGCATCCATTCTTAAGATCTTGACTGTTAGACTTTTGTATTCATGGTTAAATCCATACACTCAATTGTTTGCTAGGTTATCATCTGTGTGATTGTTTGACTCCATTGACAATAGTGTTTCCCCTCGTCCTGTCCTGCGTCTCTATGCTTTCGAAAATTCTTCCTTTTGTTCAACTCTGTGGTGATTGAATCATAACCTTCGTTGTCCAACTTCAGGAAAAAAAGGAAATTAGAAAAGCAATATCATATATACGCGTACATACACAGCGTGGAGGTCTAGGAGATGGGGGACATATCTGAGTTTTGTTGAAAAGAATGGGTTATTTTTCAATGGAGGTTCAAGGATAGACGATATTGTATGTAAGTTAGTCTTGATTTTATATCCAAAGCTGGATGGAATCTTAAAGATATAATTTAAAATCCCGAAGTTGATGCGGTTCAGTTTTCAAGTTCATTTTGTTAATAAGCAATTACCCATTCTTGAAGGGACGGAATCGAATTTCCATCATTTCTTTCAGTTAAGGAATTTAATTGGCAATACATGAACACCATAGGCACCTGAATGTGTCCACTTTATTGGATATGAAATTTTAGAATTTTCATCCTTACTGATAATTACATCGTGTGCCACAGCAATAAATATCCAAATTAGATTTCTCCATCAGTTGATGTTTGCAAGGGACATCTGACAATTATTATTCTTATACATTTGTCATGTTAGCATGTCATATACAATCAGTCCTCAGACGTCTTTTCTAACTGCTTAATCCTTGTTTTATGATTCATTTCTAATTGTGAGTTCATATATCTACCGGGCAATGGGGTGGGAGGGGGGATGCACCAAATATATTGTTGTTCTTCCGACAATAGAAAAGTTCCTTCGCCGTAGCAGTAACTGAAACAACAAAATGTACTGAAAATGGTTTCCCTAAAGTGAATATAAGATGGGATGTACTGAATGAACTATTATCTTTGTAATAATGTAAAGGGGAATAACTGAATAATAGTCCATAATGAAATAAGGAAAGTGAAAAAAAGGAATTAAAACTTACTGTATAAACTAGAGGAGCACCACTAACTGACAAAATGACAAGTGCATCCAGGTGGTAAATACCATACTGAAACAGAAGCAAAACTTCAATCTTTCCTTACCTCTTGTTCATGTCCTCATCTTTCAAGCTTCTCAAAATTTCCTTTACTCTTCTTCCACGACTTCTCTCCTTGTTTTCGTTCTCATCTTTCTTGCTTTGTAAACATGAAAATGGATCCGAGTGAAGCTGGAATTTTGTTCAAAACAAGAGGCTGCAATAATCAAATTTGATGGATCGGCACGACCGATCCAGAGAAAAGGCTGGTTTCTCAAGTCCAATGAGATTATAGAAGAAAGGAATCTAGGAATTCCTTTCTTCCCTGTGTTGCAGAGTCCTTGCTCTAATTGGGTTTCGAAGCTTGAGTCCAAGGTCAGTTTTAAAGGGAGGTCAAATCCTACATCAGATTGGAAACTATGGGTTGAAAAGTTGATTCCACTCTATAAGGATGTATTGAAACAAATCAAGATTTTTGATGCTATTTAGGTTTCAACCTGTAAGTTTAGAAAAGATTTGATATACATTTGGGAGCTACTACCATACTGAAATGAGGAAACTAGCACATTTGTTTTTCCTTTTGGAGAAGCTTCAATTATGCTTGAAGATATGATGGTTTTTAGACCTCTCTCTCCAATAGGATTCTGTATTACATAAGTAGGACTCAATGAAGAGCTTCACAAGTTTAAGATTAGACTCCTTACTCAACATCTAGTTTTTAACAAAAATATGGCTAAGAAGCGCATTTTTCTTTGTGCATAACAAACTTTATGAACTGTGATGATGTTTCACTATAGCATATTGCTTTTTTGTGACTTTATCTTTATGGTTATCAAAGAACATCTTTCCTAAGGCTGGTGACACAGTACGGAGGGGATGGCTTAAGGCGTATGCTTTGCCCTAAGACCAGCAGTTTTTCTTGTCTTTACCACGACATGCACTTTTTGAAGGAACTCATGATTAGGAATGACAAGGATGATATTTTACCTAATTTTTCACACTTTTATATAGTCAAGGTTTTAAATATCGGCCGACATGTCCGACATGTCGGCCGACATATCGGTTTGAGGGTTTGACCGACACGACATGGACGTTTTTAACTCGTATATCGGTTTTTAGGGCAAAATTGAAAATATCAGGGTCATATCGGGCATATCGGCCTATTTTTTAGCTTTGAAAAATCGACCGATATGGTACTTTTTTTAAGATCTGTTTTTTATTATCGGGTTTGGGTTTAGTGATAAATACCCAAACCCGTTTGACTCGTTCTCATGTTTAAGGGTTCCTTATGAACCCGATAGAAAAAATTTATGAACCCAAATCCATATATTATTTACTTTTTTATATGTTCAGTCTATAGAATTTATAAAGTATGCTTATATTGAATTTATGAATGCTTAGATTACATTTAGGACATGATATTATACATATGTGCACTACCCGATATGGCAATCCGATATTTAGTCAATGTCCCCCGATATATCCCCGATTTCCGCTATCCGATATGGATTTCAGCCATCCGACATGAACCCGACATCCGATATTTAAAACCTTGTATATAATGCAAATGTGGGTATGAGAGCATTTTATTTATTTTAGCTGCGATGTTTTTCTTAAATTCATCGAGCACAACAAACCATTTGCAGCTCGGTGGTTTGAAGTAGCCATTGATAGAACTTTACGTTCAAGATTAATATGCCAATCCTCTTGCAATTTTCATTGGCGCCCCGATGCAAAAAAGTTAGGTAACTGGATATAACCATCTTTTTACGGGGAGAATGGTTAGTGAATTTGTGGCGACGTGAATGAAGGAATCACTTATTTTGCCTAGTGTTTAAGATCTTGTGAAGTTATTGGGGCAGATAGCATTCCACTCTATCACCCCCAAAGAGTTTCCAGACATTGTGGATATGATCAAGATCTATTCGGATGTGCCCAGGTTGGTGCTAAGGTTTCAGATTAGGCAAGTGCTTGGGTTTGTTACACAAATTATGAGTTCAACTATATGCTCTATGTCCCTCCTTGAGGATATCAATCTGATGTCACTTATCAATACTATTATTGGTTGAAAGAGAATATTTCGTCTTTTATTTTTTTTAAGATTGATGTTGGAATGCAGGAAAAAAAAAGCAGATGAGAAGAGTGTCAGTAGAGTCTGGGAGGCAGGTCCGCTGGAATTGGATTTGAATTCATTATAACTGATAGGAGTTTCTTATAGGTGTTCTGTTGGTTATGTGTCAGTTATATTGGAACGGACCTCTTCTATTGTCTTTGATTGTGCATGTTTTTATTTCTAGTTTGTAGGAACTCTTGTTGACTTGATTGTACCATTCATTCTTTTGCACTTTGCCCTTTTATTTCAGCTCAATTGATCTTTTGTTGAATGTATTTTTATATAGTACACCAAGTGAATTTCCCCCTCACATGCCGAAACACACTCATATGAGAAGAGAGCATGTTGAGAATTTCCTAAAGTTTCTTTTCTAACTACAGGAACCTTATAAATGAACCAGTGTAAATGCCATATTAAATGTCATGGTTGTTTATTGATGTTTTAAAGTAATCTTGAGCTTGCAACCTCTGTTATAAATAGCAGTAAATAGCACAACAATAGCGGCGCTAATTGCGTTAGCGGTCTCTTCTTGCTACGCTATCACCCAATAGCGGTGACATATTGCAGAATATGCGTTTTTCGCTTGCAAATCGCTAATAGAACGTCATAGCAGTGAATATCGGGTAAATTGCGGGCAACATCCGCTTTTTGACCGCTATTTAAAAGCGAGTTGAGGCTTATTTTTTTAAAATTAAACACGATCTGCAAGCACTACATCCACCGCCTCCCGTGATTTCCGACGTATTTCCGCCATCTCCCACAGCCTCCGGCATCTCCCTTAGCACTTCTTCTCACAGTCCTCTCACCGCTCAGCTCATCTTCGCAAAGACAACAACTCTTTAACTTCTCCTTTAGTAGTCTTTGGTATATTATGTAACGGTTACATGTCTATTTCATATTTATAATCTCTTTAAATCATCAAATATACATTTTTTAGATTTTTTAGATTTTTCCTTACTTTTTATTATTTTTTTGAATATTTATACATATCTAAATTAGACCGCTATTTGACTTTGTGTTTTTACCGCTATTTTGCCGCAATAGCCCCAACTCGCCTCACCGCTACGTGATGCTATCCGCTATCAATAAGCTTGCTTACAAGGCAACATTAGGCTGAAAATTTACATTAATAACCAAAAGCCAGTAGCCTTATGACCATAGCACAACAAAATATTCTTCTTGTACTGCATAAACATGCAGCTGCATGTAGAATGTGCGTATAATATGTATGTGTATTTTTTTTAATCTTTCTTCCAAGGATGTGTTGCCTGGACGTCCATTATTCTCATTATAATTATGGAAAGTCTAGAGACTACCAGTTATGTATGGGCTACCTGGGTTGTTCTCATCCGATTTTTGGATATTTTGACTGCCTACTTCTGTATATGTATTTAAAGTTGAAAATTAAGCTATTTTTTTGACTAAACCTTTATTATATTCATCTTACAAGATCATTAAATTACACACACACACACACACAACTTGTGTTTGGAACATCAACTCAACTGTTATTTCGTATGAAGCATCAACTTAACCATGCGATCTGTTTTATTTTGTGCAGGA
Source organism: Asparagus officinalis (assembly GCF_001876935.1). Taxonomy (NCBI): domain Eukaryota; kingdom Viridiplantae; phylum Streptophyta; class Magnoliopsida; order Asparagales; family Asparagaceae; genus Asparagus; species Asparagus officinalis. Next base: position 201,057 of record NW_017972319.1, read on the forward strand.
ACAAAAGGTTCCAACTTCACCAAGACCAGGAAATATATAATCCTCCCTCCCTCCCTCCCTCTTTCCCATGCACATATACGTCCACAGGTCTACATGTAAATGCACACATATAAAACGTACACTTATTAGAATTGTTTATGTTTACATGTTTGTATATATCTATAACAAGATTAAGTTGGTAGGATATCAGATCTTATTTCCCTAATTTATTGACAAGGATTCATTTTCATGATTACAAAACTACTTGTATAACTGCTTTGTTTTAAAGATAAAGGTGTCAGAATATAGCCAGTCAGAAATTTATTTGCCAATATAAATGCATTAGTTATTTAGTACATTTGATATTTTCTTATTTACTCTACCAAGGAGTTAAGATTTTATTACCATTTTTAAGAAACATTACAGACATGAAATGAGGACAAGGAAATTCTTTCATATGTACTCTGTGATGTTTCATGCGACCAGTTTTCTTCATGCAACTTCCCTCTCAGGGTGAGCTCGTGCTATCACTTGTTTATGTTTTTCCTAGGGTGTTTTTCTTCGTTTCAATGAACATAAGTGAACAATCAGTCTAATAGGCTTAGTAGTTTTGTAGGAAATAGGTCCACTTTTACAGGTATATAGGGAAACCGCAAAGTTAAATTTTTCGAAAAAGACATGTTGCAGTAACTTTTATAGCTTTAAATATGGTATGCATTCTCTAGTCATTTATCCCCATAACGTTGAACGTGATGTACACATGAATGTTTACATTACATAGAAAAGAAAAGAAAAAGTTAAAAATCAAATACAAAATCAGAATGTCTGAATGGATCTTAACCCATATTAGTATGTTGAAGTTCTTAAATGATCATAAACAGAAAAAAAGACTTGAGTCTATCAGCAAAAAGATTTTTTTTTTCTCGATACTAAACTCTGCTAGGTAACCCACTTTGGGATGCAACTACTAGAACTGATAAGTTGGAAGTTTCCTTTCAGAACTTCTCATAAATGAAGCACAGTGAAACCTGTACACTATACTGCAATAGGAAAGTCTTTCCACAAAGTTCAAATTCACTTTATTTATGTAAGTGAACAAAAGATGACTTCTCAAAGTTGTGAAAAACACAACTAATTCAGACAATACAATAAATGGAAATGCATAATGCACATGAACCCTTGCTTTATTTCTTTAGTATTTGTGCTAATAGAAGGCAGCAGTCCTTGCATCATCATAAAGGCAACTCTTAAATCTGCTCAAAAATCAAATTAAGAACCTCTAATGTAGTTCATTTATAAATATCATCTTCCATGCTATAGTTAAGTAGGTGAGATATCATTATGCTCTACAAACATCTTGGAGTTTTCATCTCTTTGTTATTATAACGTGCTTGAACCTAATATATGCTCCCTAACACTAATTTTTAGGAGTAAATATTGTGTTTTAAACATTCTAAAGTTTATTCTTTTCAATAACTTTCAGTCAATAAAACTAAGTGAAATCATCTTATCCTGCCATGTAAACTTGGAAAGCAAATCAGTAGTTCATGTCAATTGTGTATTGAAATGATGAAAGCTGTTGTCAATTGTGTAAACTCTAGAGGCTTGCATGTGCATGCGTGTATATAATAATAGAATAAATCATGATTTTATATTTTCTTGGAATTACTTCTCATATATTTTATTAGTCTATGACTTCTTGTAGGAACTTAGCTTTAGCTTGCGGAGTGCGGTCATCTTGAGAATAGCTTAATGCATACAGTGAACATATCTTTAATTTTGAATCCTTTTTACTACTATCTAACTGGAAGTAACTTCAAAAGCTAACATGTAGTGGCTACGAGAAAATATTAAACAAGTTTGAAATTTGGCTCCATGAAGTGTCCTAAACTAGCCAAAATTTAAAATATATCATAAAGGTGTGGATGCATGTGAGAAATTAGGATAAATGTGTCCACTACTGTATATATGAGTATGACAGCTGGGATACTTCTGAAGCATAACTTCCTCAATGGACTGCTTGAATCGTGTCTAAGTTCACATTGTTCAAACATGCATTGTGTTGTATTTTGTTTTAACAAACTGACACGCCGTACACACCCACCTGCCCACCCACTTCCACCCACATGCGCATGCCCAGACACACATGGACATGTAAGTATGTATAGATACATACAGATGTGTGTGCCTATATGTATGTACGTACGTACGTACGTACGTATGTATGTAGTGTATGTATGCAGTGTTTTAAATGTCAGCTGACATATCAAACATGTCGGCCGACATGCCGAATTTAGGGGCCAACCGACACGATATAGAGCTTTTCAATGCGTATTGCATTTTCAGGGTTCATGTCGGATATATTGGGGGGCATGTCGGGTGATATGTCGGTTATGTCGGCCGATTTTTCAGTCTAAAAAATTGGCTGATTTTTTAATCTTTTTTATTATGTTTATCTAATCAGGTTTGAGTTTAAATTCTTGATTATGTCTTAATATTACTTTCAAAGACAAAAACCGATAAGTTAAGGGAAATGAAAAAAAGACCGAAGTAATATCCGTCGCTCATCTTCTCTCTCTCATTCGACACCTCATCGGTCTCTTCTCCGATCTATTCCTTTGACATCAATATCAGGTGATCTTCTCTTTTCTTTACTGCTAATATCGGAGTCCTCTTTTCTCACATCTTTCCTTCAACATCAACCATAAATATCATAAGTTATTTATTTTTTTATATGTTTAGACACTAGAAAATTTTAAGTCTATTTAGATTTTATTATGATATTTATATTACACATATGCACATCATCCGATATGGCAATCCGATATTTTTTTCATGTCTCCCGACATATCCTCGATTTTCGCTATCCAACATGAATTTTCGTGTGACACCCTCACTTTAGTCCAACATAGACTAGTGTGAAGAAATATTAGTGATTTAAATAGAGAAAAGTCCAAGGCCCAAGAACAACTAGTGCTAGCATTTTAGCGGTGGATTTAGCCAACCCATGAGTTGTTCTCTGTGGACACACAGTTTACACGCGCCAACGGGCCCGTGGGTCTGAGGCGTGACAAACGATATCAAAGCAGTTGTCAGTCAAAAATATGGAGCTAAGTGCTATACGGGGCTAAGTGCTATACCACGTGATGCGGTGTGAGTCAACTCTAGAACCCGTAGGAACCACCTTTAGAATCCATATCGCCTGGCAAGTGACACTGGGATGTGTCAATTGTCATGTTGTGGTTACGAGGACGTCGTCTTTGTAAGGTGGGGTGATTGTGACACCCTCACTTTAGTCCCACATGGACTAGTGTGAAAAAATGTTAGTGGTTTAAATAGAGGAAATCTCTCGACCCAAGAACAACTAGTGTTAGTATTTTAGCGGTGGATTTAGCCAATCCATGAGTTGCTCTCTATGGACCCACGGCTTGCATGCGTCAACGGGCCCGTGGGCCTAGGGCGTGACAGTCTGACATGAACCCGACATTTAAAACCTTGTATGTATGTAGTAGTAGTGGTGGTGGTGGTGGTAGTAGTAGTAATAATAATAATATTGATGATGATGATTATGATGATGATGATAATGTCTTAAATATGTGTTTGGTCAGTTTTAAAGCATTATGCACTATGAATCACTTGAGAAGGTAGTATACCCTTGTGTTGTATGGGTTATATTTTCCGTTGACATGTATAAAGTCTTTTCAGTTAGAGCATGACGCAAAAGTTTTATAAATGCCAAATTGCCAGTTAGTACTATATTTTTTCCCCATCTGAGGAAATTCTAGTTTAATATAAAAAGGGGGAATTTATTAATGCATACTAGTGAAATTGTGAAATATGAGCTTTCTTCTTAGCAATTGCTTGCCCCAATGTGCTTATGGGCTACCCTTATAATTCTGGTACCAATGATTTTGTTTTGTTTTTTAAGAGGCTAATGCTGATTAAATATGCAGAATTGCAGGTACAAACTGCTCTAGGTCCCAGAGAACCTGTGGTGCAGTTCAAGAAATTATACTTTTAGCATAGCTGATGCTACCTGGCTTTGTTTGAAGCTGTTCAAGAAATTAAAATTTTAGCATATAAATTTGTTCCCTTTCCCTGAAAACGCCCGCTCCGGTGAGCTATGCTAGCTGCCTCCATCGCCGAAATACCGCTTCTTTATATGACAACAAAAAGTTAAAGGTAAACTCCCACCTGATATCCTTGATAGCACATTTAACTTTTAAGAATTCTAGTTATGTTCTCTTCTCCTTTCATAATCTGAATATGAACTGTGAGTGAAATTGAGGAGATAATGAAATAAGAGATCTCTAGTTTGTTTGCTCAATCTATGTATTTTGTACTAGTTTTTGGTGCTTGATGACTTATGAGAAATTTGATTTGAAGCATTGTTTCTATTTTAGAAAAACTATGACGTGTCTTTGTTCTTCTTCTTGCACCTGGTATTAAGATAAGCATATGTAGTTTTCTAATTTGGGAAAGGTTTTTTTATTATCTACAATGTGATGGAATTACTTGTAATTCTTAATTTTTTTTTTGTTTTTGCTTTTGTTTTTGTTTTTTGGGATTTTTGTTTATTTACAATGAGTATTAACTGATTGAAATTGAGGTGATAAATAATAATAGATCTTTAGCTCGATAGAAGTGCTCAGTGTATTTTGTATTAATTGTTGATGTCTGAGAATAAATCATAGTTGGGTGCCTGATAATAGAATAAAAAGAAAATGGGTCTGAAGCATTGTGTCTATTTTAGGAAGATCATGATGATCTGTGCTTTTCTTCTTCCTATCGTTTCCATTTAGTTACTTTAAGATTTTCTGTACCCAAGTATAATTATAAAGCAATGCTTCTGAATATTTAGATTAGAGTATGAGGTTGCTTAATTTGTAAAATGCTTTTTAATGTACGATGTAAGTGAATTTATTCGTAATTCTTGCAACTTATTGTAGAAATTTTGTTTATTCATGACAACACTCATGGAAGTTCCACATATTTGCGATATTATATGTTGTTTGTACCGTCAATAGACGAGATGAGTTTTGTTCTTCATCCATAATAATAGTTATCTCCACATCAACTAATTAAGTTCTTCACTAGTATCTATCAATGGCCTAGGCCTATTGCTGACAATGGACATGATTAATGAGACAATCTACCAGTAAGCCCCCCCCCCCCCTCTCTTTTATTATTTGCGAGTTTATTTCCCTATAACCCTCTCCTTTCTTTGGTGTGTCTTCTTTGCCTTGAATTTAGACCTTGATGTTGAGTGAGGAGTTGTATCTTCAACTTCTAAAGCTTGTCACTGAGTCCTATTTATTTAGCACAGAATCCTATTGGTGAGCAACCACCAGCATATCTTCCAGAGTAACTGAAGCTTCTCCAAAAGGGAAAACAAATGTGTTAGCTTCGTCACTCCAGCATACTAATATCTCCCAAATTAATACCAAATCTTTTAGCTATTGGATGCTACGGAGCTGACTTCTTTTTTGTATTAAAGGGGGAAGAGCTACATATAATGAACCCAGCCACCAAAAACCAGTAAAGAGCAGATTTCATATGCACTTCCCTAACTTAGGTAAGGGTTTTAGGTTAAGAGTCTTATGTTAAGGGTTCCTTAACTGCATCCCACTTTATAGTCAGACTTAGTCTGCATTGAATTTTGGAGCCAGTGACTATTCATTAATTTTTAATTAATGCGAAGGTTCGAGAGGTACTCTCAATTAAACTGTTGTTTGGCATTCAGTGAATTCAGGCATAGAAATTTGGAGCTAATGACTATTCATTAACTTTCAATTAATGAGAAGGTTCGAGAGATAGGGAGGGAGGGACTCCGACTCTCACTTATACTCTTGTTTGAATTGGACCAATAACGTCTATGGTTACATTCACAAGTCTTATAAATTCTCTTAATTCACCTTTTAGGAAGTTTTGAGATTGTTGTTGGAAATGCTGGAAAAAAAGAAGAAGAGAAAAATATCAGTGGAGTCTGGGAAGCAGGAACCTCCGCTGCAACTGGATGTGAATAATGCACCCTTGAGTTTTGGGGTCATAGGGTCATTTGAACCTAGAGGAAGATGTAACATAAGGATTATAAAGGGTATGGCAAGAGCAAGAGGAGCTTTTCGAGGTGCTCTTTTAGCTAAAAACCAACCTTGCTTTCATGCAAATAAAGAAGCTAGTCTAGCTGCAGCCGAAGGAGAGGACAAACAGGGCAGGGCTCATGAATTGGAAAATACTGAACATGAAGCCCTTAATTAGGTGAGAATTCTCCTCGTCTGTTTTTGATGTCTTGCTTTTGAAAACTTCCATGATTATCTTAGCATGCATGATATCGTTTTTGATTTGATATGTTTCCTATAGTAGTTGGTACTTGGTAGCCCTCATTGCCCTTAGTATGATCTCTAATTACTTATATAGTCTTTTCTCTTTTGTTTGACCTCATTTATAACTGAAAGGAGTTTTTTTATGAATGTTTCTTCGAGTTCTTTATACTTTATATTACACATTAGTTATATGGGAACTTATTCTATTATCTTTGATTTTGTGTGTTTTATATTTCTGTGTGTATGAATTCTCACTGGCTTGATTGTATCATTTATGCTTTTGTGCTTTGCTTTTTTTATTTCAACTCATCTGAATCTCTTATTGGACTTACTTCTGATATTAGTATGCCCCTATGAAGTGTACACTCACATAAAGAAACATACTCACATTACAAGAAAGAGTACAGTGGAAAAAGAAAGTTTCTAGAAGTTTCTTTTTCTGACTATAGGAAGCTACAAGATGAACCAATATAAGTGTAAATATATTGGTTACTCTCCGGTCTTTAAATATTTAAGTGCCTACTATGGGAATATGCTTCTGTATAGGTATTAGAAATTACGCAACCTATATATATTCACTTCATAAGTTCATACATAAACACGAGCGCACATATGCAGCACATATATAGTTGTTGTTCGAAACATCAAGCTAATTTTTAGTTTGTCTGAAACATCAACTTAATTGTGTGGCCTTTTTTATTTTGAGTGATCAACAAAAAGTTCCAATTTCATCTCTGCTATTCGCCGTTTCTTTTCCTTCCCACTCTTTAAACTAACTTCTAAATGACCTTATACATAAAATACAAGCTACTTTTTATTATGCAAGAAAATCAAGAAAATATTCATGCTTCCATGAATAATGGGGGGAAAAACAACCGACACCGAACATGTGAGAAACATGTGAGAACTTATATAGCTCTTCGTCATTCTTGAGAATAGCATAATGTTCCAGCTAAATTTCAACTCCTATTAACTAACTTATACTTTCTAGGATAAAATAACTAACTTATCCTTAAAGTATTGGTGTACTCTCAAGTTCCTCTTAAAGTATCAATTTACCTATTTGCCCCTTCAACTATATAAGTTTAATGTAGTCATTTTGTAAGCCCACAGTCAAGATATGACAGTGTTTCTTGCATTTCTTCTGCGTTTTTATTCGTCTATCTCCTCTTTTTCCGAAGCCAAAAAATTATTAACTATTAACTGCTTTCCCGAACACATTTTACCCTTTAACCCTTTTTAGGAATTAAAAAATTATTTTTGAACTTGCAGAAAATACGAGGAAAAAAAAACTATCAAGTCATTAACCTGTAGGTTCATAAAACATCACATTGAGCACATACAGAGTTTAAGGGGGAATATGTAAATTTATACTTTAGGGGGAAACTTGAGAGTTCACTAATACTTTAAAAGGTATTTGATCATTTCTTACTAATTTCTTCCAAGTAAATGAAAGTAACTACAAAATCTCAGCATGCAATGCTTGTGGAATATTTATGAAGAAGCATCAAATTTGTTTCCATGAAGTGTTGAAACTACTCGAATTTAAAAAATGCCATAAAGTTGTGGATGTCTGAGAACTTCAAGGTGTTTCTAAAAAATATTGGTGTTTGATACCGACATAGTTTCAGGAATAAATGGGTCCACACTGCTGTGTACATTAGGATGACCACTAGGGTAGTTCTGATGCATAACTTCCCCACAGGACTGTTTTGATTGTGACTAAGGTAACATGATTCAAACACATAATGTACTGAAGTTCATTCTATGAAAATAAAATCTTGTAAATGTGAAGATTAGATTTAGTCAGTTTTAAATAGCATTTATTAACTCTTGTGTGTATGAATTATAGTTTTTAGGTGACATTATATACTTTTCTGTTGGGGGCATTATTTTAAAAGAATTTCCTTAATTTCATTCAATTATATACTTAGAAGTTGTATATAATTTGTTTTGGGCATTACGTTATTTGGAAGAAATATGATGTGAAATATATCTCTTGATGTATCTATATGTTTACGAAAGATAGGGCCAACTTGCCAGCTAGGTTACTCTATTATTTCCATTTGAGGAAATGCTAGTTTAATACAAAACGGGGAATTTCTTAATGCATATGTACTATCCTTGTATGAGCTTTTCTTCTTCCCAATTGCTTGGCCTAATATGCTTATGATTTGGATGGTTTTGTTGTCTTATTTTAGAGGTTAATTCCTTAATTAAATTTGCAGCAACTTGCTGTAATCGCTCCCAAAGAACCTGTGATGCTGTTGAAGAAATTAATCTTTTAGCATAGAGGAGTATTCCTCAGAGCAGAGACAACCTAGCAGAGTTTCGAAAAGTGGAACCTTCAAACTTTTTCTGGAGAGGCTTGTAGTGTCTTTTATTTTGATATTATAAGACTGCAACTTTTATTAGATGTATTAGGACATAATTATGTTACTTTTCCTGTTTGTTAATGACATTTAGCAAAGGTGTTTTCCTTCTCTTGTTGTAGTGGTGTTAATATTTCGGTGCCTAATTATATTTGTTGTTAAGTTTTTTCGTCTAGTAATCGATTTACAATGATAAAAGTTTTGGTAACTATGAGTTTTGTATTGTCAGATGGTAGCTTCCTAACGTAATCATGTATTAACTTGTTTATATCTACATAGATAATTTGTTGCTTGTGAGGTATAAAAATTTTCTGGCGTCGTGGTACATAAATTGCTCAAGGGCGTATTGCTTGTGTTTGCAATTACATATGAAGATTAAGTTCTAAAGAATTAGATGACAGCCATAAAGTGGATGAGAGTTTGTATGTAATCGTCCTTGGTTTATCATGTTTAATTGCTGTGTAGAGTTTTTAGAAAGGCTAGCTGTAGCTACACTATAATATGAGGATGTGATCACTTGTGTTTTCATAATTTTTTTGTTGACGGTAGAACGCTCTTTTTCCATTAGATTGAGATTTTTGTGTGGTAGTCTCGGGATGATAAATTGTCTATTGTTGTGAGTTTAGTTGAAATAAGTAAAGTTAGCATCTAAATTTATGGTAGAAAATTAGTTATGAGTGTCAGGTAAGAATCTATTAAAGGAATGTAAATATTTATACGAAGGGTTAAGTGGCTGTATATAGCTGATAGGTAGATTGTAGCGAAAATTCCTTCTAACCCCCAAAATTAAATAATTTATTGGCTTACCTCCCAAGACTTGTCCAGAATCTCATTACTCCCGAAATCAACCTTTATGTTTGTAGAAGCTCCTAAGTATAATGCCAGCCCATACACACTAAAAAAAAAGACCCCAAAATTACCCTTGACTATACATGTGACCACTCCTTTTTTTTGGAATTTTTGTGTCCCACTCTCTCTCATCCCTTCTCTTTCCCCTCTCCTTCCCTACTTCTATTAAACCCAACGTCATTAATTTTTCTCTCCCTTTTGAAAAAATTCTCTATATTTGTTTTTCAATTTTTTCTATGGTGGCTAACAAAAATTTCGTATCAAGAGGTCGGTTGTCATTCTCTTCCATGTTTGTGGTGTTAGAGCTATCATTGTTAGGTTTAGGACCTGGACGTAAGGATCATTGTGAGCGTTGGTGGAGGGTATATACAGAGAGAGGAAGATAAGAGGATTGTTGTCGAGTTGCAAATTGGTTGAATTTTGAAGAGCTACCCTCAACTATTGGAGAATTTGTAAAATAATACTACAAATATTTACAAAAAAATCTGTCATGTTTTATTTTATTTTTGTTTGTAGGTACAATTGCGGGATTTACGCGTATTTATTCATAAAAGCAATACTAGAAGGGAATGATGTTTTGTAGCTTACTCCAGATTATTATATGGCATGGTTGTTAAACTTATGCATTTGTTGTTAAGTTTTTCGTTAATTGTTAAGCTTATGCGTTTGTTGTTAAGTTTTTTTCATCAGTTGTTAAGTTTACATATTAGTTGTTAAGCTTATGTGCTAGTTGCTAAGCTTATGCGCTAGTTGTTAACTTTTTTTTGTCAGTTGTTAAGCTTATGTATTGACTGTTAAGCTAATGCGTTGGTTAAGCTCTTTCGTTAGTTGTTAAGCTTATGCGTTATTTGTTAATTTTTGTTAGTTACTAAACTTATGCATTAGTTGTTAAGCTTATGCATCTATTGTTAAGATTTTTCATCAGTTGTTAAGATTATGCATTGGCTGTTAAGCTTATGCGTTGGTTAACTTTTTCATTGGTTATTAAGGTTATGCGTTGATTGTTAAGGTTTTTCGTCAATTGTTAAGCTTATGCATTAGTTGTTAAGATTTTTCATCAGTTGTTAAGCTTATGCATTAGTTATTAAGATTTTTCATCGGTTGTTAAGCTTATGCATTGGTTGTTTAGCTTATGTATTTATTGTTAAGTTTTTTCATGATTAACATTTGATGAATATTATTTAGCTATTTCCTCTATTTCTCCTCTTTCTATTACTAGACGAAAAAACTTAACAATAAATATATAAGCTTAACAACCAATGCATAAGCTTAACAACTGACAAAAAAGCTTAACAGCCAATGCATAAGCTTAACAACTAAGAAAAAAAGCTTAACAACGCATAAGCTTAACAACTAACGGAAAAACTTACCAACCAATGCATAAGTTTAACAAATGATGAAAAAACTAAACAACCGACATATTAAGTTTAACAACTAAGGAAAATGTTTAACAACAAATGCCTAAGCTTATCAACTAATAATTAATAATGAAGAGAGAGAGAGAGAGAGAGAGAGAGAGACGTAGAGGAGAGAGAGAGAGAGAGAGACGGAGAGGCTTGATTCCTTGGGCAAGAGGATACGTAGGCAGTCTTTCAGATGCAGCCGGTTTGGATTAGTTAATTTGTTGATGGGGGTGAGATTGTTTTGGACTCTCGTTTGGGTTTGGGTTCTCGACTTGTTGTGGATTGAGTTCGTACTGGACACAACAAGTGGGACATTTGGTTGCTTTGGTGTCAGCTCAGTTTTGAGAAAACTTCACCGAGGTGGAGAATTGTGAACGCAAGTGGTGGGCCACGATCAAGAAAAGCACCCACGTGAACGCATGAGTTGAGAACGCGGTTTCGTTGTGGGGGTCCACCTAGCCACGAACGAATTGTTTCCGCGTGAACACGTGAACGAGTCGGATGCGGCCCATGAACTGTAGTATAAATACCCATGCTAGGGTATTTTTCGGATGTGCAGGAGCAGGAGGTAGCCGCAATTGGTGAGCAAGAAGTTTTGTTTAATTGGCGGCTGCGGGGTGCAAGAACAGAGCGCGTGCAAGGATCTTTGGCGGCTGAGTATTTTCTTGTGCGAAGGAGATTTTGTGTAGTCCCTTTTAGGGTTTTGTGCATCCCTTTGAGAGACTCTAATAGTAGATCTCCCCCCTCCTTGCCCCGTGGACGTAGGCAATTTGCCGAACCACGTAAAAATTGGTTGTACTGCTTTTGTGTGATTTGTAATAGCTTTTAGGGTCCCTCGACGCGCAGTCCTAGAGCTGACGAGAGGAAGAGCAAATATCCCACTTTGATGGGATATTAGGCTTCAGATTCTTGTTCCCTTTGAGAAACAAGAATTCTTATTGCGACCTGACTCTCTTGTTGTGCTGTCGAAGTGCTGCCGAAATTTCCGCTGCGCGCAACAGTTTCACGTGAAAACAAGAAGGAAAAAGAAAAAAAAATGTATATATAGGGGGTTAGGATATAAACGAAAATTTTAAATATAATTAATAATTAATTAAGTAGTAAATTAAATAATTATGGAAAATTTATTTACAAAATAATACATACTAGTAACATTAACACAATGGATTATACAAAATAATACGTAATAGTAATAACAATACAACGGATTATACAAAATAATACGTAATAGTAATAATAATACAACAGATTAATTCAAAAGTTTTTACTGTACTAAGTTAATTTACAAATATCAAAATCATTTAAAAAATATAAAATTAGTTTTTTAAATCATAGAAAATTCTAAAAAATCGAGAAAATATAAATACTCTTTTAAAATGATAATTGAATATTTTAAAATACCAAAAAAATTATTTTAACTAGTATCAAAAATTCACAGTTATTACAGAAGTATTTCATGCCGTCTCGAGTGACGAAGCTCTTAAAGTCATAAGTATCTGAGTGAATAAGATCCCATAGGTTGGTGCTCCTTGTGACACTTGGAAAGGATTTCCTTGTCAGTTTTGCTTGCGCGCAGACTTCACACTTCTCAGGTTTGTTACCCTCATATTTTGGAAGTAATCCTAACTTCTCCATGCTAGATAGTTTTCTATAATTTACATGTCCCAATCTATAATGTCATAACACAGAGGAGTAAGCAGAAGATGACATTTCATTTATAATTGAGTTAGATACAATAATACTGATTTTATACATGCTATTAGTACGATATGCATTTCCAAAATATATTTTTTTAAAAGATAACACAACATTTCCTCCTTGAAAATCCAGCCTCATACCTACGTTACATAGCAGGCTTCTAGAGACTAAGTTTTTGGCAATTGAGGGAATATGTTTCACATCATTCAATGTGAGAGTCTTCCCTGAAGAGAGTCAGCACCACAGTCCTAGTTTCAAGAGCATGCACTACAAAATGATCAGCCATTGATACGTTCTCTTTTGCAACAATATAAGAAGAGAACAAATCTCTGTTAGAGTGGACATGGCAGGTAGCACCTGTGTCTAACCACCAACCAGAGATGTTATTGGAAGTTATCACCTGAAAGAGCATAACCACACAATTATCAACTTAATTAACATTGTGTGTTGTTCCCTTCTTTGGTGCTTTGCAGTCCTTAGCAAAATATCATTGCTTCCCATAGTTGAAGCATTTGCCGCTCTTCTTGAACTCTTTCTTCTGAACATTTAGATTCTTCGGGTTTTGATTCTTCTTTTTGTTAAATGACTTCTTCTTCTTCTTGGAAGAAGAACTAGTACCCTTCTTAGAGTTAACAACTACCATGTTAGCAGACGCCTTTTGCTTAGCAATAAGCTCATTCTTCGTGCTAGTCCAAATCTCATCCTCGATGCGAATGAACCTCTTCAAATCAGATACAATCACCTGTCTTTTTCTTCTCCGAATATCAGTGGAGAATGACATTCAAGATGAAGGAAGCTTGTTGATAATTGCACTAAAAATGAAGGTTATACAAAAATTAATCTTTTTATCCTTTAACTTCATAACAAGTTTTTCAAGCTCTTTGACTTGAGACGAAACCTCAGTGTCATCTTTAACTTTAAAGTCCAGAATCTTGTCAATGAGGTGAGACTTGGACAGCTTCTCCTCATCCTTGTACTGGTCCTCCAAAGCATTCCAGATTTCCTTTGTAGAGGGCTTATTGGTGTAAACATCTATTAAATGATTGACCAGACAGTTAAGGAGATAACTCATGAAGAAGTGATCATCTCTACCCCAAGAGGCTTCAGACTCAGAATCTTCTTCAGAGTCGGGTTTCTCCTCAGATACCACATAGTAGATTTTCAGGAGTTGCATCCCGAAAATTACTTTTTGACGCCATGCGTTAAAGTTGGATCCGTCAAAGTTTTCTAACTTAAGAAAGTCCACTCCAAGTGTCCTCGCATGATTCAATGTAGATCAGAAATATTGCTTTAAGATTGTTGACGTCTATTGCTAAATCTGGAATAAAACAGATAAATCTGTTAGATAGCTGAAGTGCTATATTTTTAAACTTTTTTAAGTTTAGCTGCTGTGCGTTTATGAAATGCTGTGCTTAAAGCAAAATTTGACTTACACTTGTGCAAGAATCCCAAGGCCAAACTACTTTCAGGAACAGCAGTACAGTACACTGGTGTGCACCGACCAAGTATTGTCAAGATCTACTCGATCTATAAGACCTTTCGGTCAAGGCAAAGATATCATCGATCTGTTAAACTTTACGGTTCAAAACCTTTCGGTTAAAACCTTTTGGTTCATGAAAAGATCTCCTTGATTTGTTAAACCTTTCGGTTCAAAAAACCTTTCGGTTAAGACAAAAATCTTTCGATGTGTAATAACCTTTCGGTTCAGGGTTCTGTTTCTTCGGGTACAGACTAAAGCTTGTACGCTTTCAAACTCTGCTACAGCAGCATAACAACTAAAACACTTCAATGTGTTCTTTCGTATCTTTGAGAGCTGCCCCAAGGGGCTTTATTTATAGGCCTCTAAGGTCATCTTAATGGTTATTTGACTGTTACAAATCATAATGACAATTATGATTGTAACAACAAATGACTTAAATGCAACGCGAGGGTCGCTACCAGCCTCGCGTGAGTGCTAAAAGGCACCATCTAGTCCGATTAGCCCCGATCCCTGACCCATTGGCCTACGGCCCACTAGAACTTATGAGGGATTAATTGAATAAAAACAATTCTTGGCTTACCGTTGGCAAGCCTCGAACACATGACCTTTTGAAACACCAAAACTTTAACTTTCCACTACGTTACTAAGAATTTCTAAAAAATACAAGTAGTTAATAAATACATAGTTTGAAAACTCATTTTTAGAAAATGGTTTTGACCAAAAAAATCCAACAATAGGATACTCACTGCAAAAAGAAAATTGAATCAATTATAGTTAATGAGCCGAAGGCAAGGGATAAAGATGAGGATGGCGACCAAGATGACAAGAATGATTTTGACAAAGAATCTGACAATAACGAAGTGCGCGTAACGAATATATTTTCTTCATGTTAACTTAGATTTTGTTATTTTGGATTTTAGTGCGTACAACTTATGAGAAATTAATATAATTACTATGAAGATGATGAATGAAGAAACCATTTTAACAATGATACAATGCGCAAAATTTTAGCTATTAGATTCACATGTTATGGAGTACGTATACAATGATGAAGATCCTAAAATGGAAAACTCAAGTACTAAGTACAAATTTTGAAATTTTGTGTGTTGTTACATATTTTTAATACGTCGCTATTGTTCTTGCATGAACTATTCTGAACTATTTTCGGTTCCACCCTGCCCCCTAAACTATTAATTCGCCCCTGCTTGGTCATCAAAGACAATTTAATTACTTTGATAGGAAAAAGCCTAGGATGTCGA
This sequence comes from Asparagus officinalis, assembly GCF_001876935.1. NCBI lineage: Eukaryota > Viridiplantae > Streptophyta > Magnoliopsida > Asparagales > Asparagaceae > Asparagus > Asparagus officinalis. The sequence continues at coordinate 216,420 of NW_017972319.1, forward strand.
CCGCACATGTGCCACCGGTCAATCCGACAGAAGCTCAATTTCTCACCCTGTAATATGCACGTTTTTAGTCGACTGGCCATACACGTTCTGTCGACCGACCAGAGACTGTAATTCAACAATCTGTCGATCGACCGGGCCTATGCCGTCGGTCGACCGACCCGAGGGATTTCCTGTACTCGTGTTTTTGCACGATTTTCTCAAATCCTTCGCGATTTTCTACATAATCTTTATTCGTTTTTCTTTTCTTATTGCCACGACACTTTTGCAAATTTGTAGTATTTTTCATCCTGTTTCCTTTTGTAATGACTGTAAGAAAAATTTTGTGCCCACACGTACACAACAGAGAAACAAAATTGACTACTCACAGGTACACAGTTGAATTTGACTGTGATGCTTACTCAGATTTCCTATCCCATGCAGTTAATATACACATTGGTGTAGAAAAATATTTCAGCAAACTAAAGAAGAAACATGAAAAAAGGGCAGGGTTCTCTAATGCTGTAGAGGCAACTTTTCACCTAGAAAATACTCTCATTGGTGTTCAAACTTAGCTTTTTCTATTTTTAACCATCTATCGGATTGCAATAGGTTTAACTGTTAAATAAATCGGCCATCTTCTAGCGCACGTCGTTGATATAGTTGAAAGTTGGTTGATTTAGCAAAATAAATAACAAATGGGCAAATTTGCAAAATAGACCGTTTTTGGAAAAAAATTAGCGAAATAGACCGTTTTTGGAAAAAACTAGCAAAATAGACCGTTTTTTGGGAAAAGAGGTCGATTTTGAAAAATGGATCAGAAAACATACGGGACTAGTAGTCCCGTATGTTTAAAGTTCACTAATTTTGTTGTTAACAAAACGAACGGGACTAGTAGTCCCGTACGTTTTGACAGTAGCCAATTCCACTGCCCAGCAAATCCACGGGACTACTAGTCCCGTGGATTTTGCAGAGCAGCTAAAGCCCCTGCCCAGCAAATCCACGGGACTACTAGTCCCGTGGATTTGCTGGGCAGGATACACCAAACATGCACGGGCCTCATTTATCGATTACAAGCAAAATTTTCGCCAAAAAGATATCATTTACAATATCACAACACAAATCTCATCATAGAGTACGTCACCACACAAATCTGACGTAATCAACAACATCACAACACAAATCCAACGGAATACACATCACATCCAAAATCCGACAAAAATACACATCACAAATCCATACGATAATATATATCAGTCTAAGCTAAACAAATCCAAATGTCTCAAGTCGACCCATACGATAATATGTAGTTTAAGATAAACAAATCCAAGGTCAATAAATCCATACGACAATATATATCTTAGTGGAAAAACTAACAAATAAAAAATCCACCCCTTCCAGATTATAAAAATGAATAAGTAATATGTGACTGTAAATATGTTATCATTACCGATGTCAATGATATGCTCTCCGAACGGTGGCGTGACTGATCATAAAGGACTTCATCATTATCCGGTCCGGGAAGCATCGTGTATATACCTGCACATATAACGGTAACTTATGAGTTTCTGCCAAATCAAATACATATGAACAATGTATCTACTTGCTAAATCAATAACATATAATGATGACATATCATTAGAAAATATTTTACTTACAAATTAATTGCTATCTACTTGCTCTTGATGGACAACGAGACCTATTATGTCCTAATTGATTACATTGTCCACATCGGGTTCGTGACGCTACTCCTTCACGACCTTGATCCATGGTAGATCTAATGCGTACGGATTTTGGTCGTCCAGCTTGTCTTTTGTGCTTAGGTGGTAATAAGTACGGTATATATAATTCCGGCCAATAGCGAGTATCATCGGGAGGATGAAAACTCTCCTTATAAGCCCGCCGATAATGATTTGTTGAATACCAAGCTGAGCAATATCGGTCATAAAGCAATCTAGCTCCACCATCTTGATTGGAACTAGCTGCTAAAACGTGTTGACATGGGATTTTCTGTAATTGTGGTATACTACAAGTACAACTGCACTCCTGATCGTCGAGATGAACGGTGTATGTACCATCACAATCTTTAACCTCCCACTCATTGTTGTTGAATTGTTCAATTCTACATGTTCTCACAGCCACAATCCTTTTCTGCAAAATAATCTCATTTTTTGGAGTGTACTTACTCGTCCAATTTGCACTATCAATGCGCCTCTTATTAAAATATGCGTTCAATCTATAAAACGTCCTTGCAACTAAGGCTTGAATTGGCATAGCACGGGCACCCTTAAGTACGCCGTTGAAACTTTCGGAACAATTAGTTGTCATCATACAATATCGCACTCCACCATCTTTACATAATGCCCATCGATCTTCGTATTGCGGCTTCAAGTTTTGTTCAATCCAATCGTGGGCTTCAAGTGATATGGATTTAATTTTCTCTCTACAATGCTCATATACCAGTGAGTCAGTTGCACAACCGGCTTGCCATAATAGATTTTGTAAATTGACCTCTCCATGTTTTTTCTTAAAATTAGCTCTTATATGCCGCAAGCAATATCGGTGATGATGTGGTGCACTCCACCCCTCGTGCAAGGCTCGTGGAATTCCTTTCATCCGGTCAGAAATAAAGGTAATAACTCGTGGACTTTGAACAGTCGGAATATATTTGTAAATACATTGAAAAAACCACTTCCAACTCGATGTATCCTCCACCTCCACAACTGCAAAAGCTACAGGAAATAGCCCACCGTTTGCATCTACACCGGTCGCAACCAAGATTACTCCTTTATACTTGCCATATAAATGTGTTCCATCGATACTTAAGAGCGGACGACAAAAAGAGAACCCTCTGATAGCGGGCCCAAATGCCCAAAAAACACATATGAACCTCTCCGTTTCTGGTGCGACCTCCTTAGACACTATGTCATATTCGGTACCCGGATTGTTCCGCACAATTGCTGAAAGGTAATGCGGAAGTAATTGGTAAGATTCCTCCCAATCTCCAAAGATTTTAGTCAACGCCTTCCTCCGTGCATCATATGCTTTAAACTTGGAAATTGTTATTCTTTTCATGTCATATACCCTTGTAATTATCTGTCCTGGAGTAAGATCAAGTTCCCGCCTAACTTCGGGCATAATTAGCTTTGCGATATAAGAGGAAGTCAAAGTCTTATGATCATAAGTTGCAGTCGAATTAGAACATGTATGGAGTCCGCAATAACTAGAGATTATAAACTGGCCAAGTGATTTTTTCCTAATAGCTGCATTAAGCTTCCATGGACACTTTGAATTTCTATCATCTGCAGCACTTGTATTCTCTCCTTGACCTCTCTCATTAAAGTAACACTTTACATGATAGCTAGTTGTGTTGCTTTTCACCGTCTTGAATTTGACCCGGTTTTTTATTGTCCATTCACGTATAGCGAAAATTAATGTTTCCTTGTTCTCGAAAAGATCTCCTTTCTTGAAAGTAAAGTCCTCGGATGGATCGAAATTAGGGCCAGGATCGACGAACTCAGCTTGTGAGGCATTTATCCACTCATCATTTTGAAACTCTTCTGGCAACGGCTCTTCAGACTCTACGTAGTCGTTATTTACGCAATATTCATCCATCCAACTTACGTCATCATTGGTCTCTCCAATTGCATACTGCATACTATCAAGACGTTCATCCTCTTCAGCATCTTCAGTATCATCATCGGCATCTACATCCTCATCATTATCCTCTGCTATTGTAGAACCCCCCGGTAAATCAACTGAAACATAACCCGGCGAGTTGTGGAACACGTCATTTGACATTGCACCCGACTCATTTTTAAAGCGCATGGCACTTTGAGATAACGAGATTTGATTATCAAGCATGCGGGAGAACTCTCCACGAGCATATGAAACTTCAGCGACCGAATACACTGGAATATTTTCAATAAACAACTCGATTGATACTTGTTTTTCCGCAAGCTGTATCATGTTATTCAATTCTTCATCATTGGTGATCTCTACAGCAATTGTTCTTTGATCATTTATTGGACAATTACAGAAGATCTTAATGGAATTTTCGACGTGATTAATTCCAGTGACTCTGTATATTTGCGCCACCAATCTATCAAAGTTGTAATTTCTGGACAACATGAACATTTTCCTAGAGCCTCCATCGTATATAGGCATATTATTCATTCCAACGCTCAGTTTTCCATTGAATAAGCAAATAATCGGTACTCCGTTCGCCATTTTAACTGAAGCATTAAAATTCATCATATAATAATTATATTTTTTTCCAGAGATTTTTCTAGACCATAATCATATATTTCTTCTAGATATACAACATTAACTAAACAATACATATAAATTTATGGAAAAATTAAAATTTGTACCTTGATTAAATCTCAGATCTCCTCGGCCTCGCAGAGAATCGACGGCGTCGGCGTCAGATTTGAGGGAGGAAGAGGTGAGTTGGGTTTGGGGGAGAGAGATAGGGATTGTTGGGTTTTGGGATAGATGGAGATCGGGTTTGGGAGAGAATGAGAGCTTTGATCGGCTTGGGAGAGAATGAGAGCTCGGGAAAGAGAGAGGGGGAGATCTAGAGTTGAGCTCAGGAGAGAGAGAGAGAGAGGGGATCGGAAGTGGGTGCTCGGGGGAGAGAGAGGGAGATGGCGAGAGAAAAAAACGAAGGGGAAAATGTGCCCTAGGTTCGGTGTATATATAGTCTGTAATTATACGGGACTAGTAGTCCCGTATAAATTGCAGTTAATGCTCGCGAAATCCACGGGACTAGTAGTCCCGTGGATTTGCTTGGCATAGGCTTCGCTGGCTCTGGAAAACGTACGGGACTAGTAGTCCCGTACGTTTTGTTAACAAACAAAATTAGTGAACTTTAAACATACGGGACTAGTAGTCCCGTATTTTTTCTGATCCATTTTTCAAAATCGACCTCTTTTCCCAAAAAACGGTCTATTTTGCTAATTTTTTCCAAAAACAGTCTATTTCGCTAATTTTTTTCCAAAAACGGTCTATTTTGCAAATTTGCCCATAACCAAATAGATCGATTTTGCTAATTAAATAATGGATTTTAGTCTATTTCAAAATCCGTAAAATAAATCATGACAGTTCTTCTAAATGTCTAAATTATAATTGTTTTCTCTGTTTTAAAACGCAAATTCTATTATGCATGGTACTGGGAAAAAAAAGAAGAGGAACAACTTTCTGTATTGCACTAGTGATAGACTATTATACTAATGTAATTGAGGGCAAGCATTGTTCTGTTCACTTGGGATTGTTAAGTAGAACAACAGGTTCATGTCTAGCTTTCAGTTGGACAGTTGGTGGTTGAAATTCCAAGCTCTGTCGAGGACTTCAGAGATGGTGGATTCTAAACTCCTCGTGGAGATGCTAGGTTGGAGGACGTAGCTCAATTGAAGGGCCTGTTTGTTTGGTAAAAAAAAGCAGAAAGTGGTAGAAAGTGACCAATCAGAAAACTGACGCAGAGAAAATTTACTATTTTCCCCCACAATCATATGTTTGGTTTAAAAATAAAATAAAAAGGAAAGTGAAGGAAAGTTCGGGCGCCATGTCAGATTCTTCCCTCGAAAATTTTCAGCTCAAAAAAACCCGATTACGGGTGAAAACACCACTTATCACTGTCCGTACAAAAATACCTGATTCCTCCTTCCCCTTCCATTCTCGTTCTGGTCACCCCTCTCCCTTTCATTCTTCTTCCTCCTTCCCCTTCCCTCCCGCCTTGCAAAGCCGAGCTTCCAATCTAGGGCTCGGCCTCTTTTGTTGCCCCCATATCTTTTGTTCCCTCCCGCCGCGGCCTCCCCTCCACCCACTCCCTCTTCGGCGTCGACATTGTTGTCCTCACCGGAACTGTTTAGTGTTCTTTCTGCCTCTTCCTTGTGTTAAAATCTCTCTTATCAAGATTTAAGTGGTCTTATTCAGAAGAAGGATGGTGAATAAATAAATGGTTTCACAAAAATATGACATATGCATCTATTATATCTATAAGATTTGCATGTTATGGAGTCAATAATTATACAATGAAGTCATTAGATTCTATGAGAGCACATTTATGTTACTTATACATTTGTTTTTTTTTAATGCCAATATTTATAATTATAGAGTTTCAGTTCTTACTTCTCCCCTAAACTATTAGATTTGTCGCTTCTTATCGCATGAACTATTTTTGGTCCCACCTTACACTTTAAACTATTAAATTCGTCCATGCTTCTCTTATTTTCACTCCCTACCTTACCCTCTGGACTAACATTTTTTTCTCACATAAATACATTTAAAATACCCAAAAAAATAATAAACAAAAGTCGGTAGCTAGCTATTAAAAGCAGTAGTGTAGAAGGTATCACGTGACTATACATAGTTCATGGGAAAGCAAGGACATATCTAATATTTAGGGGTTGAGGTATGACTAAAAATAGTTTATGAGGTGACAAATTAACAAGTTCAGAGGATAAAAATAAACTAAAGCCTATTTAAACAAAGTTACCAAAAGAGTATGTAATGGAAGAAATGACATCAAGAACCATACGGTGCTTCTATAGTAATTATATTATTGGCAAAAATTCAATGGTGGTCACTGAAGTATCAACCAATATCATTTGTGTTATCAATTTTTAGAAGTCATCAATCAGGCCTCTAACTTGACCTCTATCATCGGCCTAGATCTTTTTTATAAATTTTCGTGAAATCTTGTGGACATGACGATGATGCAGCACTACCAAATCAACAAAAAAATGGGTAAAAGTCCATGTTTGTCTCTTCGCATTATTCACTACAACACCTGAAATCTACCATAGCGGCCGAAAAACGCTATGGTATTATTTCATAGCGTTTTAATCAACGCTGTGTCAGAACCCGCTATAGTAGGACTGTGGTTTTACATAGCGTTTCCCCAAACGCTATCAAAAAGTTTCCAACCATAGCGTTTTTATGTTGCTATAAAAGAATATTCAATAGCGTTTCTATATTGCTATGACAAATATCTTTCATAGCGGTTGAAAAACGCTATTAGTTAGTTTCCAACCATAGCGTTTTTATGTAGCTATAAAAGAGTATTCAATAGCGTTTCTATATTGCTATGACAAATATCTTTCATAGCGGTTGAAAAACGCTATTAGTTAGTTTTCATTCATAGCATTTCTACGCTGTTATTGTCTTACATTTGATAGCGTTTGAGTTACTACAATGACGTTTCAATGAATGTTGTCTTTCTTCTTTTAATAGTATTTCAGCAATTGTTTCCACTTCTTATAGCATTTCAGTTGTGCCTGTAAACCTTTGAGGTTGAACTAGAAATAACTTCCAATTGTGACAACCATAAAAGCAAATATTTCATTTAAAGGTTCAAACTGATACATAACCAAGTTGTAGCATACAAGAAGAGTCAACACAAATGTGCCAAAAAACAAATACTAGTCTTTGGATAGTCCAACATGGAGTATAAGAAATTAACCATAGTACACAGAACAACAGAAACTAAATTTGCTGCATTACATATGACTTGGGAGACTCATCATCTTCAGCAATTGAGTACTTGTACTGCTGCAAAAACAGAAATTAACAACACCAATAATGAGATCCTAAAGCCATGAACATTATATGGACACAAAACAGAAAACAAAAACACCAATAATTAGAAATCACAAGCTTATATTAATTTCTTTAATAATTTTGTTTAAATTTTTTATTAATGAAAATAAGAAGACAATAATTTGGTACAATTAAAACCTAAAGAAAAAAGTTCCACTACACCACCAACCTCATTGTTTCTATTTTATTTTTATTTTTCTTTCTAAGGATACGATATTAGCCCGATTCTATCATTAGAACATTGGTTGGTAGAGAAGCGCATGCAGCTCAGGGTAAGTGAATTGGTTGCAGGCCTGAACTTCAAAGCTAACTGCATGTTCACTAATATTTAAATTTTCTATCTTATGTGTCACCATATGCTGGAATGTCACTAGGTAGTGTGTTTTTATCGCTAAACCTTGTCAAATCAGGTTCAGTTCCCATTGCGTGCAAGAAATTAATGTTTCTTGTTTGTTACAAGGTAAGTTGCATAAGTTTTTGCAGTTCGTTGCACGCAAAGTGCAATTTGTAGAAATTTAGCACCACTTTCAACAACAGAAAAAAATTGCTGGAAGTTCCCAGCAACTATATTTTCAAGAATCACAAATGTATGATCATTTACTTTGTCAAATCTAGCTTATTTAGCAACCTAACTTATTTATATGATTATAAGTTGGTTTACTTAACTTTTTTTAATTGGACTTCTAAGCTAGTTTGCTGATGATTTACCAATCACTTAGCCATGAAAAAGCTACTTTAAAAAGCTAGTTTGAGGGGGGAACGCTCTCCCAAGCACACTCAATATGAAAACCCTCTATAACTGCTCTCTAATCCTCCAAAGACCGCACAAAACACGCACTCAATTATCACAAACTCGAAAAGAGATTCTACATGAAAGCACAAACAGCATCAGCTCAGAACACAGGTAGGTAACCAAGGTACAATCAGCATAACGAAACTTCGACTCCATGTCGTGAAGACCAACAATAGCTCTATGTTTTTAAAAAATTTTGCGCAAAACCAAGCATCTTTTACCTGATGAAACGTACTGATAAAAGGTATTCATTAATCACATTCTTCCATGCAACTTGATGAAGATCAACTGGCACCTGCACTGTAATGCAAAACAAGCAAAGACAAACGACACGAATAAGACCTGAATCCAGCCTTTCATGCCTTCACATAACCAGAATACCAACATACCAAAATAAGTGCATAATAATTCATCAATTTCCCTAAGCCAAGGGTGAAAAAACATAATAGGTTCCCGAAGAGTCATCCCCATGAAAAGCCTATTGAAAGCATAATGCTTCAGCACATTCTAGCTAATTAGCATTCCCCATTGTTATCTACAAAGTCCCGCAACATCTTAAACTAAATTAAAGCTGCACTTGCTGCAGTTATCAGACCACCACCAGTTTGGTGCAGCATTTAAAAAATAATTTCATATAGGATGGGGATATCGGGGATATATCAGAGACATTTAAAAAAATATCCGGGTGTCATATCGGATAATGTGTATGTACAAATCAAAGATGTTGATACTTGGTGCACCAAAGAATTTAACTGTGGAGAAAGGTGTTATCTTCTGCAGAAGTTCTACAAAATAATTTGGTCTCAATTGAGCTCTTAAGTCTTCTTCTTGATTATTTGCATAAGTGGATATCTGATTAGGTTTTAGATCTCAATTGAATCATAAATCCAAACCAATCTTTTCAAATAAATACAACTCTAAATTGACATTCTAACATTCAGTTAATTTTTTGAGGATGAAATAATATCACTAGACATATAGGGAAATTCATAATATAACGCTAAAAATTGCCAGAAACCAGTAATATTGGAAAATTTGGCTAAGAGACGCATTTCGGAGGTAAGTTTTTCTCCTTTGCTATTTCTTGAGATTTCTCCCAACTATGTATAATGGAGGGGAAACATAAACTCGGATAAGACTGACAAATGGTTGGAAGAATCTAGTGGATCACAATTTAAAAGGAGGTGAATGTTGCAATATCCTCCTGAAGCTAATGACCCACATCAGCAACGGGCAAGCCTTGGTCACATATGAAAATTCTAAGGATTTGAGCATGAACAAAAGTACAGACTCCTAAATCATGGCACAAATCATTCTAAATGAAACTTATAACAGTAAATGAGTTGAACATGGAGTACAGAAAGATAGCTCACCCCAGGAGAAAAACATATTGCTCGGTCAAGTTATCAATATTCTTGGTTCTCTGTAACAAGATCAGCTGAGGAAGTATCGCAACAACCTCCAAATATAAGGAGAATGTCCACATAACCTATTAACAGAAATTACAAAGTACATAATGAAGGCAACAAATCTGAATGTATAATGGAGAAATATAAGTTCCAAGCAAGAAATTTCTTCACCATACCACAAGAAACAACAAAGTAAAAGATAGTATAGAAAATGACCACAAATTGCACCTTAGGCATGCATATGTTAGTTTATTAATCAAATTTCTTAAAAACCTGTATGAGTCAGTTTACCTCCTTGAAAGTAAATCTCTCATGTATACATAGGGCCAAGAACAGGCAAGGTAATATGAGGAAGTGATGGTGGAAGGTGTCCTGATCCTTATCATATGATCTGCGGACGATCTTGTGTCTTCTGATGTACCAGACTATTGAGAATGAGCTCCCCAAGAAGATCAACTCATTACGTTGAGGCAAAATTTTCATAGTAAACTGAAAATATGTGATAGCATATTATATGAATAACAAAATGTATTAAATACTACACAATGCCTTGAAGTTCTGACTCGCATAGAATTATATACATGGAGTTATTTAATAGAAAACTGCCTTCCTAACCATTTAAATTACAATCAGGTTCTGTTCGTGAAGCTAGAAATAGTGCAAGATTAAGTTACATGTAGACACGTCATTCTACTTGGTTGTGTCCACTGATTCCAACTCAGTTATTACTTGTTAGTAAGGGGAAGTCTTAAAGAATGTTAGAAAGCTAATGATATTGGGAAAAACTTGTACGTGTCATAATAACTGTAATCGACAGTTGTAGCCTAAGTACACATGACAAGCAGTTATCAGCTATTTCTTAGTAGGTGGGAAGATTACCATGGCCTGATGAGATATGATAGAAGATCAGGGAAGATACAAAGCCACTAGTAACCATGAGAAGTGTCAGAAAAGCAAGGTGCATAAGCTTTGGTAAATTGCCCTGTGATCGGAATGAGTGGATAGTTGCATTTTCTTAAAAAATCCCTTTTTATTTCCTAGACAACCTGTTCATTTACTTAAGAGAGCATCCCTTCCCAATGCTCACAGTATCATGAAATCTATTACTCTAACATAACCATTTTACCTAAAATCTTTAGTTACTAGTAGAGGCAACATAATCTTAAAACATTCTCTCAAGTAGGATCAGCTGAAAGCTTGACTCGCAAGCAAGGGATTGTAGAAGATGGTAATTGTAAGTGATGTTTAGCACCAGAGACTTATAAATATCGTTAAACATTATTCTCGAATGCTTTGTCAGTCAAATGCTTTATCCGAGAGCTTGAAACTAGTTGCATTTGCAGTATGAGTGTATGACACTAAAACATCACAGCTTCATAGTTCAGATTTTGTAAATTAGTTCTGCAGATCCAACTTCAATCCAAGCCTAACCAACAATAAACATAAAATCCTAAATTAGCACCATATTTAACAAAAACACATTACTTATAATAATCAGCTATATGAAATTTCCCAACTTACTTAGATGTCACATCTTTTATGCACTTGGCGTATTACAAAATCACTAAAATTGATTATACCAGTTATCTTCTGTTCCTGACATGATCATACTTAAAATAAATGATTAAATTGTTAAGAAAACATTGGTTAGTAAAAAAAATTCACCTTGCCGAGCTACTCATCAGAAACCCTAAATGAATTGATTCGATCTATGCCACCCCCATGCTTGCTCAAGAAACCTTTTAAATTCCTCAGATGCTCCGAGCTCGCAAGATGATTGATCGCATTACAACTACAAACATAAAAACTAACCAATAGAAACACCTAGAATCCTCAAAATCCCAAATTAAAAACCCTAGAAACCTCAAATCCGTACCAGGAGACGGAGCCGCCGAGATCCCATACGTCGACGGAGAAGAAAACGCACCAGAACCGGAGAGCTGAGGTCGACGATCTTTTGTTGGGAGCGGGAGAGGAGAGAGGAGAGGGAGCGCACGGTGAGGGGAGAGCTGAGGCGAGCAAGGGAAGAGATGAGTGGGTCTGAAAGAGAGGGGTGAGGATTTTTTTGGGTTAGGTTTTTTTTTCTCGGGGCGGGACCAATGAAATTTTCTGAAAGAGAGGGGTGAGGATTTTTTTGGGTTAGGTTTTTTTTTCTCGGGGCGGGACCAATGAAATTTGGGGGAGGAGACGAATGAAAATTTTGGGAGGCATGTTTTAATTTTCTGTCTCCTATTCAACGACGTGGCGTCAGAAAAAAAATTTGCCATCAAGAACTTATAGCGTTTAAAATTTTACAAACGCTATCAAAAAATAAGACACATACAATCTATAGCACTTGTAACATAAACGCTATCGTTCAACGCTATAAAAAAACAATCTATAGCACTTGTAACATAAACGCTATCGTTCAACGCTATAAAAAAACAGTTTTGTTGTAGTGATTGTCACATCAGTGGATTTCAAGTTTGCATTGAACTTTAAATTTCACTATTTTTTTGCTGACGTGAAAATGACATAACAAGATCACGTCACTACCGCATCAGTAAGATTTAACGGAATCTTATAAAAAGAATCTAGGCTTATAACTTTAGGAACTGGAATCTAGGCTGATAACTTTAGGAACTTCCAGTGATGATTAGGGGCTGTTTGGTTGGTTTCCTAAAAACCAATAATAGGAAATGGGAGCATGGAAATCTCCCATTTCCTATTTTCAACCATTTCCATCCCTAAAACTTACCCCAACATTCAATAAAATATTATTTTATCATCCAACTCATCTAATAAAATATTATTTTATCATCCAACTCATCTAATAAAATATTATTTTATCATCCAACTCATCCAATAAAATATTACTTTTATCATCCAACATCTAATAAATTATTATTTTTATCATCACATCATCCAACTCATCTCATCTCATCTCATCTCATATTTAAAAATCAATCACATCATCCAATAATATGGTGACAACTCATCTCATCTCCTTTAACTTTCATCTCCACCCATTTCCTCCAAAAAAACAAGGAAATTGATTTCCTTAAGTGTGGGTCACATCATCCAATAATATAATGACAACTCATCTCATCTCATCTCATCTCATCTCCTATTTTTAAGAATGAACCAAACACAAGAGAAAAACCTATTATAAGAAATAGGTTTCCTATTCTTTGATTTCCTTCTTTTTTAACCAATCAAACAACCTCAAAACAACTTTTTTTAAAAAATCACTCACATTATCCAATAATATTGTGACAACTCATCTCATCTCATCTCCTATTATTTAATTTCCTTTTTTTTTTAACCAACCAAACAACTATAAAACATTTTTTTAAGGAAATAGGTTTCCTATTCCTTGATTTCCTTCTTTTTTTGGCAAGCAAACAGCCCCTTAGTGATGATTACCAACATTAAGAACTGTTATGGTGTTCACTCACCCAAGACACGAGCATTTGCAAAATGATACAATAAGAGTCTTAGTAAAATAACCTCAAACCACTTAAGTGGCCTAAGCCCAACAGAGACCTCGACCTCGACTCATCAAGTCGACATTCTTTTATGCCGACACGAAAGGCGGGATCAGTCAACCCTATCGCCGAGGGCAACCCACTTAGGGCACTCGACCACTCACTGCAATTCTCGGAAACGACTTGAGGGACATTCCTTGCTGTCGACTAAGTTAAGAACTCGGCCCAGCTGCCCACGTGCCTCCATGACTTATCAATCACTTCCCGAAAAATATGGAGACATCCTCTCTCATGCCGAAGTGACTTCCCCTTCAGTCGCCAGCCGACACATGTAGAGCAAAGGATGACTCACATTTTAGCTCACACTTTGTCACCGCCATCAACAATGGCCGAAGTGACCAATCTGCCATTGACGTCCTCTTCATATACAGATGCTAGTTGTCATAGTGACAGGTGCGCAAACTAATAACCCCCTAAAGCATACATGGCACAAAAAGAGGAACATGCCATTCTTCGTCTAGACAGAGGAGCTCATGTAGATCCTCTGGGCAGAGACATTGCCACATCAAGAACTACATTGGTTCCTGACCTTCCCCTTCCCCACTCGAGTTTCACTAACTTGACCGTCGGACGAACAACGAGGGAATCGGTCCCCACCCTCTCACGGGTTCTTCTTATTTGTGCAACATGGACATCAATCCCCCATTCAAGAACCAGGCATAAAGTCGAAGGAGGAAGCGACCCCTCTATCACTCTCCCTTACCACGTCCCAGTGAGAACTCAAAGGTGACCGATCCAGTTCCTGACCAGAATCAATCCTAGCCTGGATCCAATTGGCTGTGTGATATTTAGCATCAATAGTTTGGCGCCCATTGTGGGGCCCCCTTTTCTTTTTTGAGAAGACATACCAAGTTCTGAACAAGGGTCCGATTCTATCCACCATGAAGAACAATATCGGAGTTGCATCATCCAAACTAAATGAAGTCAGGAGTTGTATCATTCAAGCTAATGAGAATTAGATTTGGCTAAGAGGAACCAACATAGGTATAGTCCTCGAAGGCCTCAGTGACGTATCTGGGGAGTGTTTGCCAAGCACACCATCTACTAGATGGTAGAATGACCTCCAGCCCCTCTGAAAACCCTCCAGAAGAAGACACACCATAAGGGTGGTTGTCTTTCTTGAAAAGAAACCCTGGCTTCTAATCGTCATCACAGAATAACTCTGGCCAGAACATAAGATCTGATCAGGCCAAATATCACTTAAGCTCCAACTGGCAATAGCTCATTTGAGTATATGAGCAGTGATTAAGTCTATGATAGGCACCTTGGACCATGAGGAATTTTGAAGGGAACTCTCATATATCAGGGATGAGATTGCGGGAAAAATTTAGGACATGTCAGCTAATTGTCTTCTCAAGAAAAATGACCTTGGCCCTTCAATTGACGCCTGCACCACTAAAGTTGCCTAAGCTCTGGTGGTCGAGGCAATGCACCCACATGATCCCCATAAGGGAGAGTTCTCCATTCATATCATGGTCCAGTCCCTAGTACTCCCGAAGCTCATTCGAGGAAACCGCTATGGTTTTTATTTTCAGGGAGTATAATATTGGCTGGTGGATTCTCTCTCCAAGAGAATTTCTACCACAAAATGTATCATATAGCTTCTGGTCGTGCCCCCAACCCTTCCGAACCCGACTTGGGAAACGCCATTCAACATGTCGTGGCGTATAGGTAGTTCCTTTCGCTAAAAGCCGGCATAGTGCCAACCATCCGCCTTCAAGGCTTTACTGAAGATTCAGACTCAAAAAGAACCTTCACTGATGAGATGGTAAATAGAGTTTCAACTCATCTTCATCTATCATTGAGCAATCCTCTATAAAAAGAAAAAGAAGCAAGCAAAATCCAACTAAAGAGGCTCTATACTGGCAGCCTCATTCGTTACAAAACATCTTTTGTGAAACAGAGACAAAGCAAGATCATAAGTGGTTCAACCCCCTTTTGAGCACCAGATGCCTACAATGGATATTTTTTTCATGATCATGTAAATTTTAGAACTGGTAAAATCTTATTAAATATGAATTAACTCATAGGGATCAAGGCTTCACTATGCCTGAAGACCTAAGCACTCCCAACAAGCCCGTAGTACCTTATTAGGAATAAACCCAAGGCACAACCCTTTGGCCGACTCCCACAGTCATCTCTCGGCCTTAGGGGAAGAAAAGACCTAGTCGACTCTCTCGAGCCTAGGCGTTCGACTTCCGAGTCGGATTTTAAAGTCATTAGTACCTTATCAGGAATAAACCCAAGGCACAACTCTTTGGCCAACTCCCATAGTCGTCTCTCGGCTGTAGGGGAAGGAAAGACCTAGTCGACTCTTTGAGCCTAGGCGTTTGACTTCCGAGTCGGATTTTCAAGCCCTTGATACCTTATCAGGAATAAACCCAAGGCATAACCCTTTGGCTGACTCCCACAGTCATCTCTCGGTCTTAGGGGAAGGAAAGACCTAGTCGACTCTCTCGAGCCTAGGCGTTCGACTTGCGAGTTGAATTTTTAATCCCTTGGTACCTTATCAGGAATAAACCCAAGGCACAATCCTTTGGCCGACTCCCATAGTTGTCTCTCGGCCTTAGGGGAAGGAAAGACCTAGTTGACTCTCTCGCGCCTAGGCGTTCGACTTCCAAGTCTGATTTTCAAGCTCTTGGTACCTTATCAGGAATAAACCCAAGGTATAACCCTATAGCCGACTCCCACAATCGTCTCTCGGTCTTAGGGGAAGGAAATACCTAGTTGACTCTCCCGAGCCTAGGCGTTCGACTTCTGAGTAGGATTTTTAAGCCATTGATACCTTATTAGGAATAAACCTATGACACAACCATTTGGCTGACTCCTACAGTCGTCTCTCAGCCTTAGGGGAAGGAAAGACCTAGTCGACTCTCTCAAGCCTAGGCGTTCGATTTCCGAGTTAGATTTTCAATCCATTGGTACCTTATCAGGAATAAACCCAAGGCATAACCATTTGACCGACTCCCACAGTCGTCTCTCGGCTTTAGGGGAAGGAAGTACCTAGTTGACTCTCTCGAGCCTAGGCGTTCGACTTCCGAGTCGGATTTTCAATCCCTTGGTACCTTATCATGAATAAACCCAAGGCACAACCCTATGGTCGACTCCTACAGTCACCATTCGATCATACGGGGATTATGGAGACCTAGACACCTACGTAAGATCTAGGCACCCAACCTCAGAATTGCCATTTTGCTAAAAAAGGTATTCATAAGCCTAAGGTATAAATATTAAGTGTATGGCTAATACTTAATTGATCTAAAAACTTAAACATACATCTGTTAATTTCTAGTCAATTAAGCGCTCAGCCAAACTAAGGCATTAGGTGAACTAGTTGTCATAAATCCCCAGCACGGGTCGACACATTATAACTAACTCACTTTAGCCAATATTTTAGACAAGAACAAAGTTATAAAGCTAAAAGAATATAAACAATGAAGGCAAGCTCAAGAATGGAGACAAAAGTTAATTTTTATTTAATAAGAGTAAACTTCCTTACAAACTTCTCTTAAAAAAAGAAGAGAGAGAAGAAAGATATGCAGGTCTTCAAAGCTCTTGACCAGATTCGAGAGTTAGACATGGCAGTCTCTGGTTGGTAGCAGTTGCAGAAGATTGCTCAGGAGCCCCAACAACAGGCTCGACCTCATCGTCACTCGCTAATAAATCCAACCCACCTCTACTTTTCTCGACATCTTTCAACAAATCGAGACAGTAGGAAACGCAGAGAGGATAGAAGTGATCTGGAGTAGGATGAGAGTTGCGAGGCACTAGAGAAGCGAAGTACTCAACCCCGACCTTATATGCTAGAGCCACGTCGGCTTTCCCTATAGGACCATGACACCAGTTGTCGATCATCTTCTTTTTATGTTGCTCCGAATCCAGATGAACGAGTTTGTTCTCCAGTTTCTGGACAAGGGTCGTCGATGCCTGAAGCTTTGATTGTACCTCTTCAAAGTCCCTCCTCATCTTTTTAAGAGATAGGTGACTTGATCGAGCCTCTGTCTCAGTCGTCGTCCTGCGACGCTTCTCGGACTCAACCTCCACCTATAGATGAACCGTCTCCCTTTTGAAGGTCCTCGATGGTCTCCACCTGCTTGGAGAACTGGATTCGAAAGCTCTTGAGGAGCTCTTCCTTCTCATCCAGACTCCGGCATCAAACGCCTTCTTTGTGAGCTAACTCGGCCTCCAAGACAGTGATCATCTTCTCTGCCTCTTCCTTGACCGACTTCTCCTTAGCCAACCCTGCTTGGCATTCTAGGGAACGCTCAAGTCGATTGAATAGGGAGTGCTCCAACAAAGTCCCCCGAGCCAAATAAGCCTGGAGAGCTTGGTGTATGCCAACACTTAGCATATACTCCAAAATCCTCCTGTCAGCACCATTCTCCATCTGGTCTGATGAAGTTTCAGCTCTTCCCTCGACGCCGTCGTCCACCCCAATTGGCTCCTTGCTAGGACAACGAGATGCCTCAGGAATAGTATTAGGGCCGACAACATCCTCCTCGACTACTAAGGCCGTTGTCTCCCTGTCAGGGGAAGACTCGTCTATCTGCCCTATATTTTCCAAACGGTTAAGCTGATTTACCAACGAACCCATCCCAGTTGGTTGGGGCCCCCAACCGGCCCGATTGGGCACCGTCTCTCGACGCTTGTCCTCCCACTCAATTTAGAGATAATTTTAGCGACTTGAGGCATCAAGACATCCACCTTCTTAGCACTAAAGGCTCCCCTCAGCTTTTTATGGTGCCTAGCAGTGGAACTCAACCCCTCGGTCCCTGCATTCTTCTTGTGACTTTTCGCCAACAGAGGAACATGGCTCCTTGCTTAGAAGCCAATGAAAGACAAAATCATGGATATGCCCACCGTTTGGAGAGACATATCATCAAATAGAGCATCGCTCTCTCGTGGCCCAGCATAAGAACAGATCTTTTCCGGATCCATCTTTTCAGAATCACTAAGGGTAACTGGCCTTAAAGCGTCTTCATTCGCCTCCAGCCAGCCCGACAGGCGAGGATGTTGTCGCCACCATAGACCCACACGAATCACCTCCTCCAGTCCTCATCCAATCCCAAAGAATCTGAGACAACCTGGAACTCGCCACGATAGTGGAAGGAGTAATATGGGTCCTTCTCAGCCGATCTCACGCTGATCAAATGTTCAAGTAATCTCAAGCTTAGTTGGACGCTGATCAAAGATGGTTTAGATCTTTGATAACATCAGCCCTGAGAAACGGAGTCAACAACAACAAGCTTGTATTAATCAGAGCATATCTTATTTCTCTCGGAGCCGATTAAAAGTTGACTCCAAGTGAAAGGGGCCAACTGTTATGGTGTTCACTCATCCAAAATACAAGCATTTATAAAATGATACAATAAGAATCCTAGCAAAATAACCTCAAACCCACTTAAGTGGCCCAAGCCCAACAAAGGCCTCGACCTCACCGAATCATCAAGTCAACCTTCTTTTATGCAGACACGAAAGGTGGGATCAGTCGACACTATCACCGAGGGCGATCCACTTAGGGCACTCGACCACATACTGGGCAATTCTCGGAAACGACTTGAGGGACATTCCTTGCTGTTGACTAAGTTAAGAACTCGACCCAACTGCTCACGTGCCTCCATGACTTATCAATCACTTCCCGAAAAATACGGAGACATCCTCTCCCATGTCGAAGTAACTTCCCCTTCAGTCGTCAGCCGACACATGTAGAGCAAAGGATGGCTCACCTTCTAACTTACACTTTGTCACCGTCATCAACAATGGCTGAAGTGACCAATCTGCCCTTGACATCCTATTCATATACAGATGCTAGTTGTCATAGTGGCAGGTGAGCAAACTAATAACCCCCTAAAGCATACATGGCATAAAAAGAGGAACATGCCATTCTTCGTCTACACAGAGGAGCTCATGTAGATCCTCTGGGTAGAGACATTGCCACTTCAAGAACTACATTGGTTCCTGACCTTCCCCTTCCCCACTTGAGTTTCACTAATTTGACCGTCGGAGGAACCACGAGGGAACCGGTCCCGCCCTCTCATGGGTTCTTTTTGTTTGTGCAGCATAGACATCAACCCTCCGTTCAAGAACCAAACATAAAGTCGAAGAAGGAAGCGACCCCTTCATCACTCTCCCTTACCACGTCCCGGTGAGGACTCAAAGGAGACCGATCCAGTTCCTGACCAGAATCATTCCTAGCCTGGATCCAATTGGTTGTGTGATATCTAACATCAACAAGAACCACATGATATTTGATTTATACATCAATGACTTATTTTGACATAATACTAGCTAAAGCCCTTGAATTTTTTAAATATAGTAATTATAATATTTGAATGTTATGGCTTTTAAATATAATGATAAGTGCTAAAAAAAGTTTTTATTAACCATATTAATCCTTTCAGAATTTAATATTTTGAAATTAGTATGTCACATCATTGACACAGGCTCTTCAATTCTTAATTTATTTCCCTCAAACTATGGAAATTGCTGTCGGTGCCGCACTGCTGAAATTATTTAAAAATTAGCCCCTCAAGTTGGTTCCCATTAACACAATTTGTTTCGGGGACAAATTTTCAAAACAAACTCTTTTACAAATTTATTCCCAAAAAACAACCCATTTCTCTTTTATTTGTAAAAACCGACCTGGTTTCAGCCTCAGCGCTGAAATCAAGTCGGTTTTTACAAAAAAAGTTCTGAAACTTCACGGGAGTTGAACTCCCGTGAAATTTAGCGGCTTTTAATTAAGCTACTAAACTTCACGGGAGTTCAACTCTGAACTCCCATGAAGTTTCACAGTAATTTTATTACGTTGATAAATTTCACCCGTGAAATTCATTTCATTCATTTTTAGTTCCCTCCGTCTCAAGAAAAATTCCAACTTCCAGTAGCCTCCTCCCCCACCTCCAAGAACACCCTCCTCTCCCTCCCCATCAAAACCCACAACCCTTTATCTTCTTGAATTGATTCCGTTTGTCATTTCGTCACTTGGAATATTTTTGGTGATCCTTTTCCCTTCAATTTCAGTTTCTTGAACATTCTATTTTGATCATTTGTGTTTAGCTTAATTCTTCAACTTCAAGATGGGAGTCCAACAGCGAAGAAATTCATGGCAAGATGGAGTTTTGGGAACAAATTGCCCGATTCCACCTGGTTGGAACTGGACTTATCAGTTCCAAGTCAAGGATCAGATCGGAAGCTTTTACTATGTGGAATATATGACGATCCCACCGGGGGGTTCGGGTCTGAAGGGTAGAAGAGGGGGAGGTTAGAAGGGGGGTGTGGGGCGGTGGTTGGCGAGGACGATATGTGGGGGGGGAGACCGAGGGGTATGCATGACGTGTGGGGTCCTGGCGGTGGGAGGAGGGCTGAGAGGGGAGGAAGGGGCGGAGGCTGATAGTTATGTAGCTTAACGGGGTTCACTCGTGACAGTTTAGCGCTTATTAAGTGGCTAAACTTCACGGGAGTTCAACTCCCGTGAAGTTTGAGAATTTAAGCTACAAAAACCGACCTGGTTTCAGCTCAGAGACTGAAACCAGGTCGGATTTTGCAAATAAATTCCAAATAGGTTGGTTTTGGGGATTAAATGTTCAAATAGGTGTTTTAAAAATTTGTCCTTTGTTTCGGGGGAAAACCCCTCAAAAAAAAAAGCTAACGGAAATGGACGAATTTTAATTTTGTTCCCCTTCCCTCAGAACCCCCGCTCCGGTGAGCTATGCTGGTGTCGGCGTTCGCCTCCGCCGCCACCGCCGCCGCTGAAAAATCGATTATGCTCTCGTTGCCTTTTTATCGCACCAGCAAGTTAAAGGTAAACTCCCGCCTCACATCCTTGATGACCCATTTAATTCTTAAATTCTAGTTATAATCTGAGTATGGATGGTGATTGAAATTGAGGTGATAAGAAAATGAGAGATCTTTAGTTCGTTTGAGATGACCAGTCTGTATATTTTGTTCGTGATACCAAAATAACGAGAAATAGGCTTCAAGCGTCGTTTATATTTTAGAAATTCTTGAAATGATTTCTTTTTTCTTGAAATGCCCTGTTGACTGTATGATAATAAGTCGTAGCTGGGTGCTTGATACTAGAATAAGAAGAAAATGGGTCTGAAGCATTGTGGATATTTAGGAAAATCGTGATGATCTCTGTTTTCTTTTTCCTTCCTGCTCTCGTTCTCAGTTAGTTACTTCAATGTCTGAACCCAAGTAACAGTATGAAGCAGTAAATTCTGAATATATTGACTGAAGTTGCTTAATTTGGAAAGTATTTATTTTTATGTACGATATAAGTGAATATATTTATAATTCATGCAACAATTTTTTTTGGAAATTTTGTTTATTCATGGTGAACTCTTATGGAATTTCCACATGTTTGCTGCTTTTGATATTATCTGTTGCTCGTACTGTCTATTGGCGAGA
Organism: Asparagus officinalis; assembly: GCF_001876935.1. NCBI lineage: Eukaryota > Viridiplantae > Streptophyta > Magnoliopsida > Asparagales > Asparagaceae > Asparagus > Asparagus officinalis. The sequence goes on from NW_017972319.1 coordinate 238,139, forward strand.
TGCCTTTGGTTCTTCATCCATAATTAGGACAAATTTTCAAAACCATGCCTTTTGCGATTTTATTCCCAAAAAACGACCCATTTCCCACTTATTTGTAAAAACCGACCTGGTTTCAGCCTCAGGGCTGAAACCAGGTCGGTTTTTACAAAAAAAGTTCCGAAACTTCACAGGAGTTGAACTCCCGTGAAGTTTAGCAATCATTTAATTAAGATGCTAAACTTCACGGGAGTTCAACTCCCGTGAAGTTCCACAACTCAACTTTTTTTTTAACTAAGAAACTTCACGGGAGTTCAACTCCCGTGAAGTTTAACAGCTATTTAATTAAGCTGCTAAACTTCACGGAAGTTGAACTCCCGTGAAGTTTTGGAACTTTTTTTTGTAAAAACCGACCTGGTTTCAGCGCTGAGGCTGAAACCAGGTCGGTTTTTACAAATAAAGAGGAAAGAGGTCGTTTTTTGGGAATAAAATCGCAAAAGGGGTGGTTTTGAAAATTTGTCCTCCATAATTATAGTTACCTCCACACGCAGTTAATTAAGTATGCTTCACCGGTAACTATCACTTACCTATGCCTTCTGCTGATGATGGAATGGTTAATGACACGATCTTCAAGAGTTTCTTCTTATTTTTTAATGATAACTTGGAGGTTTCATGGTGATTGACATACACAGGAGCGTCAAAATCAACTAAAATTGTAAAATAATGATAAGGCATGGATATAATAACTTGGAATTGTAAAATGATGATATGATCTACAAGAGTTTTTCCCCACTTTAATTTGTGATTTCTTTCCGTATAAATGAGTCCTCCCTTCTTTGGTGCGTCTTCTTTCCCTTAGATTTGTTAAAAGCTTGATGCTGAGTGAGGAGTTGAATCTTCAACTTGTAAGGCTCATCACTGGGTCCTATTTATCTAGAACAAAACCCTATTGGAGAGAAACCCTCATAAACCAACATATCTTCAAGAATAATCGAAGCTTCTCCAGAGAAAAACAAATGTGTTAGCTTCGTCACTCCCGCATACTAGTACCTCCCAAATGGGTACCAAATCTTTTAGGTATTGGATGCTAAGGGACTGACTTCTTACTTTTTGTATTGAAGGGGAAGAGCTGCAGACAATAGCCATTTTAAACCCGGCTACCAAAAACCGGTAAAGAGGAGATTCAGTCTGGGCATCCCTAACTTAAGATAAGGGTTTTAGGTTAAGAGTTTGATGTATGTGGATGTAAGGATTCCTTAACTCGGTCCTAATTTATAGCAAAACTTGGTCTGCATAGAAATTTGGACGTAATGGCTATTTATTAACTTTTAATTAATGAGAAGGTTTGAGAGAGAAAAGGCAGAGAGACTCTTAGTTAAGATCTTGTTTGACTTTCAGTGAATTTATGCATAGAAATTTGGAGGTAATGACTATTCATTAACTATTAATTAACGAGAAGGTTCAAGATAGAGGGGGATGGACTCTCAGTTAACCTTGTTTGACTTTCAGTGAAGGCAGGCTAATTTTTGCCCTTTGGTTCTAAGAGGATTTATTTATTATTATATTTTTTGGGGGGTGGGGGTGGGGGGCAGGTAAGGAGAGAAGGGGGAAGGGAGACTCTTAGTTAAACTCTTATTTAATTTTTAGTGAATTAATGCATAGAATCTGGAGGTAATGATCATTCATTAACTGTTAATTAACGAGAAAGCTCGAGAGAGAGGGTGTGGCTCTTAGTTAAAAACTTATTTGACTTTCAGTAAATTCAGGCTATTTTGCCCTTTGCGTTCTAATGGATTTTTGGGAGAGAGGAGAGACGAGGCGTGGGGTACGGGGGTGGGGGTGGGTGTGGTTGGTGGTTCGGGGGACTCTTAGCTTCAACTTTTGTTGATTTTCAGTGAATTCATGCATAAAAATTTGGAGGTAGTGACTATTCATTAACTGTTAATTAATGAGAAGGTTCGAGAGAGTGGGATTAAGACTCTCAGTTAAAAACTTGTTTGACTTTTAATGAGTTTTGTTTAATTTTTGCCCTTTGGTACTATGTTGTACTAAGTTGAGTGCTTAGGTGAGCACTTCAATTTATATGAGAAAATTACTGTTGTGACTTGTGTACTCCAAAATTAATATGAGAAATAGCTATACCAGCATAAATTAAGGATTCTGAGAATTCTAATATTGAAATCATATTCACATAAAAAGGAGTTCTTGGATGACCTGCAAGATATAGGCAACGCCAATATTTATTTAATATCGGTTAATATATCGCTATATTGGCTGATACTTTGGTTTTAAGGCCCTCCCGCAACAATATTTACAAATTTTTTGTGGTTCTCGATTTTTGACAATTTTTTTCCAATATATCAGGATTATATCGAAAATATTGGCCGATATTCCCTTGACTTGAGCAAATATCTAATTTTTTTTACAATTTTTTCATGATGTGGAGGAGGAGCAAGTTTCTACAATTGGTGAGTTATCCTAAACGTATGTTATTATTCATGATGCAATTTATTATGTTTAGAATTCATTAAATATGTTTAGATTACATATAACAAATATTATGTTATGTATAAACATCATCTGACTTGACACCATAATATTTTTTACATATCCCTGGCATATCCGCAATCTGATTTGGGTTTTTGATTGTTTAATATTTTCACGATATCGTATATTTAAAACAGTGGGCATTACAGGAGATCATAATATTATTTGTTTAGTCTGATTTATAGGGGTGATATATTAATAACACATATATTTTATATATGGAAGAACCGGACACAAAATGAAAGATCGAGTTAACATATTAGTTATGAAACAAAGTAGAATTTTTGTTTTGCCAACCGATATAAACACCAACCTCTTACATCTAAACTGCTCTTTATTCTAGTTAGAATATATGATCCTTAACCCTCCACCTTTACTTCAGAGTTATGATGCAGTAGCTGAGACTGTAAAATGGTACCAGGGCAACCCAAGTTTGAATCTTGCTGGCCACAAATTTAAACTGATTTAAAAAAATATTGATACCACTGCGTGAGTTTATGTTCCATTCCTAATAAGGAAGTCCTTAACTTGCAGAGACTTGTTAGAGTATGAAATTATAACTCTCAATACTCACCACTACTTTTGGAGTTCTTGGTGTAGTGGCACAGCCTTTAAGATGGTATAGAGCAACCCATGTTCAAATCTTGGTCGCTATGAATTTTTAGGAGGATTTTAAAAAATTGATGCCACTGCCATGTCTTTGCCCATAAAAAAACCGACAATCTACGAGGACATATTAGACTATAAAATTGTAGCCCTCAACCCCCATTAACTTCGGAGTTCTAGTGCAGGCAGAGACTTTAATTGGTGTCGGAGCAACTCAAGTTCAATTTCTATTGGCCACGAATTAATCCGAATTTTAAAAAATTTGATATCGTTGTGTTAGTTTAGATTTCAGTCCAAACAAGGGTGTTCAACTTGCAGGGGCATTTAGAATATAAAATTGTAACCCTCAACCCTCACCATGACTTCTAGTTCTGTTGCAGTGCATGGACTTTAAGAATGCCTATTTGTTAAAAAACTTAAAGCATGAAGAAAGAAGAAATAAGAGTACTTCTCAACGAAGTTTCTTGGTCTGCTATGTGCATGTGATCTAAAAATGTTATTTATTCTTATATCAATTATAAATGTACAAAACAATTGAATCTGTTTCCGAAAACAATCTTGCATTATTTTTTTGTTCTTTGTTTAAATGTTGTTGTCACAATTAGTGTCATGGGGCTGATCTATAATCATCAATGTTTTAAATATCGGTCGATAAATCGATATTATCGGCGATTTATTGGTTTTAAGGGTCTTTCTCTATGATAAGTTCCATTCTAAATCGATTATCGTTTTTAGATGTCTGTCGTCGATAATGTGGCGATAAAGTGAGTTATCAGCCGATATTGTTAGCCCAAAAATCAAAATTATCAGCCTTTGGTTTGAGTTTTGATTTCGAGCAACAAGTACCTATTCAATGCACTTTAAGTTTCTACTATTGGTTAGTGATCCTAAACATAATTATTTACATTTTGATATGTTTATATTTCATTAAGTATGGTTAGATTACATCTTACATATTATATTATGTATATCACCATCCAGTAATGTCACTTCGATAAATACTATTTATCTCTGATATCTGCTATCCGATATGAATTTTAACCGTCTGATAAATCCCCGATAACCGATATTTAAAACATTGATAATCATATTAAATCCTTTATGACTTGAGCTTTTCATAGAATCTAGTTAAATGGAAACTTGAGTTTGCTGTTTACTAGTATATTGGGACGTACAAGTAATATTAAATTTCTAAATAAAGAGTTCTGCATCATGCATTTTAATTATGATATAATCGATTAATGTGTATCTATAGTATCTCTACTCTCTAGGAAAAACTATCACAAAAGTAAAAAGAATTTATTATACAATTATGTATATTTTTTATGCATCTAAAAATTTATTATTCTATCCTTCATTATAAGAGGAATGAAAATGAGCTTGGAATTCATATACTAATTTATTGGGCATTAGAGGACGTAAATAAAACATATTCCATTATACTTATTATTATTATTATTATTTATTTCTCTGTTAACTTTAGATTAAAGCAACAAAATTATTATACATAAGAACTCATTGAATGTTTAAAATTTTACTCACATAATTATGAGAAGAACTTTTTTGCTATTAAAATTATTTTTAATTAATTATTAAATACATGTTAAATAAGGCTCTTTTTTATAATACGTTACTACCTAGTTCACATTGTGTTACATTTTTATTTTCATAAATTATATGATTTTTAAAAAACTCATGCATAATGTTTTAAAAAGCTCTTGCCTAGCTTGCCTAGCCTCCCTCTTAGGCCTATGAGGTACTTGGGCTACTTAGGCTCCGCTTGCCTACATCTTCAAAGCGTCTAGGGGAATGGAGATCACTTACGTCCTCCATCCTCCTCTAAACTCATCTAACCTCTACTGACTACAAAACCTCCTCCAACTACTCTGACCTTCAGCAAAACCTCCTTCGTCACCACTTAAACTAAAAAATAAATTTTAGAAAATAAATCCACCAGGCCTAGTGTGTAGGCACTTGTTGCCAGTTTGACACGTAGCGGTGCCTAGCGCTTTTGACAACATTGATTGTAATTAAAAAAAAAAACGCCTAGGCCCTGCCTACGCGCCTAGTCTCTAGGTACCAGATTTGACGCCTAGGCCGCCTAGTACTTTCTATGACCTTAGTCATGCATAAAAGTTTAAATATGAGGAGGTGGAGGAATGAAAATAATGGAACCTTTTAGACAAAGAGGAATGAAAATTTAATTTTGAAAAAGAGATGAATTAATGGAATGTAATGAAACCTTCTAGAGAGAGGAGAGAGAGGGGGAGAGAGGGCCCACATCAATAAGATTGTAATAAATGACTAAACTACCCTCATCTTTATTAAAATGGCCTCCAATTCTTAATGAAATTGAAGTAATAAAAGCTCATTCCTCCACTTTTGTACCCTACAATTTCTTTTACAGAGGAGTATAGATATTTGCTTTTGTCTTTCAATGCTTCACATCTTCACATCTGATCTGTTACATGCATAGTTTACACTGACTCCATGGCTTCTTTTATCTTCTATGCCATACATGGATACCTATAGACGAATTCTTACAATATCAAACTTAATGTATGTATTTGGTTTTGATATTTGAGATTTCAATATGTCATTCCACATATGCCAAAGCTCTGATGACTGCTTATGTCGTGCAGCACTAGTTTAAGTTTGTTTGATATACCTTATGTCTCTAGGAACTGAAGCTTCATTTCTCACTTTTACTTGTTGAAAGAGGATTGTGCCTCAATATTTATAAGGTCATGCTTCTGGGGCAAGTGTGTGCTATTCATGTAAAGCTTGTTCTATAAATAGAAGAGAGTTCACCTATTTGAGTCTCAAATTCATGCTCATATTTTGTGATTTATTTTGAACCTGCATGACTACACCTGCTTTCTACTCTATGCAGCAAGGTTTTAAATATCGGTTATCGGGGATTTATCGGACGGTCAAAATCCTTATCGAATAGCGAAAATCGGGGATATATCGGGGATAAATAGTATTTATCGGAGTGATATACTGGATGGTGTATATGTATAATATAATAAGCAAAAATGTAATCTAACCATGCTTAATGAAATATAAACATACCAAAATGTATATAATCATGTATAGAAGAGGCTCGGAGGTGAGTGGAGGTGAGCTTCAAGGTCGAGGAGGCGAGCAACGTTAACGGAGGTGAGCTCCGAGGTCAGGGAGACAATCGATGCTAGCGGAGTTGAGCTACGAGGTCGGGGAGGCGAGCTACGTCTACGAAGATGAGCTTCGAGGTCGGGAGGCGAGTGACGTCGGCGGAGGTGAGCTTTGAGGTCGGGGAGGCGAGCGATGTCAGCGGACGTGAGCTTCGAGGTCTGGGAGGCGAGCGACGAGGTCAACGGAGTTAGATGGGAACATAGATCTTGAGCTCGATGGAGTTCAAAGAGGCTCGGAGGCTCGGAGAGCAACCGCACAGAGAGGGAGAGAAATTCACGAAGGATTCGGGCTGAATTTGAAGTTAGAAACTTTATTTATTGTCAAAAGCGGGTCAGGTCGGGTTTAAGAACTCACTAAGTAAGAGCCCATTGCCCAACAATTCAACTCAAAACTCACGCCGATAAAGCTAATATTTTCAGCCTCCCTTACCACCGATAAGTGCCTTTATCGCCGATAACTCGCGATAAACCCATAAAAACGATATCCGATTAAAAATCCTACTTATCCTAGCGGAAAGCTCCCAAATCCGATAACTTGGCGATAGATTATCGGCCGATATTTAAAACCATGCTATGTAGTTATCTTCTGTTCCTTAAGAAAATGCCAATCACTTTTTTCCCCACACTGCAGGTGTTTTGTTCTGTTTGTATTTCTGCGCTTGAGGGTTTTTAAATTAAATTGCGTAAGAGGCCATCACTATCACACATCAGTTGTTGGAAATAGCAAAGTTGTAAATGTAACATTTTGTTTTATAGTGATCCAAGGTTTAAGCTAAACATAAGCTACCAACTGCAGTCTCTTTTATCCAGGTTGGACTTATAGGGCATTATGTGCATCATAGGGTGACCTAATGTATTATTTTAAGCTCGTATAATTCTGGCTTCATCTGTTAGCTACGTAAAATTCTGCCACTTTCTATTAGTGGTAGTTCCACCCTTGCCATGGTTGTGAAGGATCTAATATCCAGATTCATGCATAACATATGTAAGTAGTAATCAACATAGTATGGCTTAGTTGTGATGAAACAGGTTTCCTCAAATCTCTGAGTTTCTAGCATGGCAAGAACCACAAATTTGAAGAATCCAAATTACATTTATTTCTTAAAGAATATGTTGCTGAAGAAGGGTATGTTAGTGGCTATTTGAATGCTTGCAGATATTATGTTTCCAAAATTCTTCCTTTTATTCACCTTTGTGATGATTGAATCCAAAACATTACTGTCCAACTTCTTGGAAAAAAGAAAATCAGGAAAGCGATATTTTATATATGCATACACATGCAGAAATGGAGGTCTAGGACATATTGACATATTTGGGTTTTCCTGAAGAATGAGTTATATTTCAATGGAAGTTTAAGGATAAAAAGTAAGCTAGTGAGCTGGTCTATTTACCTTATACTCAAAACTGGATGGAATCTTAAAGACAACACTCAAAATCCCTTAGTTGATGCAGTTTCAGTTTTCAAGTTCATCTTGTTAATAAACAATTATCCATTCTTGAAGGAGCAATATAATTGCTGTCATTTCTTCAGTTAGGTAATTTAATTGGCGGTCCATGAATACCATAGGCATCTGAATGTTGTCTACTTTATTGGATATGGAATTTTAAAACATTCATCTCTCTGAAGTTTTCGCAAGTGTGTCACCACAAGAAATTTCCAAATCTTTGCTTTGTAGTCCTTAGTTCACCATGATGAAGTTTGTTAGGGACATCTGAGAATTGTTATTTTTATATGTTTTGCATGTTAGTATGTCATATACAATCAATCTTCAGACAGCATTTTCAACTGCTTAATCCTTGTTTTTGAATTTTGTGTTCTAACTGAAAGTATATACATCTACCTGGCGATGGTGAGGGAGGGGGACACTCCAAATAATATGTTCTTCCAGCAATAGAAAGGTTCCTTCTCTGCAACAGTAACTGAAACAACAAAATGCACTGAAAATGGTTTCCTTTGAAGTGAATACAAGATGGGATGTACTAAATAAAAGCAATTGCATTATGGTTCCTACTATATACTGAATATTAATCTTTTGAATTAATGTAAAGGGGAATGCACCAAATAACAGCAAATAATAAAGTTAAGGAAAGTGAAAAAGGGAATTAATAACTTACCGTATATACTCGAGGAACACTACTACCAGACAAAAAAGAAAACTGCGTCCAGGTGGTAAGTACCAAACCGAAACTGAAAAGCAAAACTTCGACCTTTCCGACCCTCTTCTTCACCTTCTCATCGTTCAAGCTTATCAAGGTTTCCTTTACTCTTCTTCTACAGTTATACTACTTCTCTCCTTGTTTTCCTTCTCATCATTCTTGCTTTTCAAACATGAAAATGGATCCGAGTGAAGCTGGAATCTTGGTCGAAACAAGAGAGGCCGCGCTAGTCAAATTTGATGGATCAGGACAACCGATCCAGAGAAAAGGATGGTTTCTTAAGCCCAATGAGAGTATAGAAGAAAGGAATCTTGGAGTTCCTTTCTTCCCTGTGTTTCAGAGACCTGGCCCTAACTGGGTCTCAAAGCTGGATGCCAAGGTCAGTTTTAAAGGCTGGCCAAATCCTACAGCAGATTGGAAGCAATGGGCTGCAAAATTGACCCCAATCTATAAGGACGTATGGAAACAAGCCAAGATTTTTGATGCTATCCAGGTTTCAACTTGTAGATTTAGAAAAGATTTAGTATCCATTTGGGAGGTTCTACCATACTGGAGTAACGAAACAAATACATTTGCTTTTCCTTTTGGAGAAGCTTCGATCACACTTGAAGACACAATGGTTCTTGGGGGTTTCTCTCCAATAGGATTCTGTGTAAGAGAAGTAGGACTCGATAAGGAGCTTTACAAGTTGAAGAGTCAACTCCTCAGTCATCATCTAGCTTTTAACAAAACTACAGCTAAGAAGGCATGTTTTTCATTATGGATCACACACTTTATGAAGTGTGATGATATTTCACTAGAGCATATTGCTTTTCTGTCTTTATGGTTATCAAAGTACGTCTTTCCTAAGGCACCCGGTGATGTAGTACAGAGGGAATTATTTCCTCTAGCTATACTGATGGCTCAAGGCACATGCTTTGCCCTAGGGCCAGCAGTTCTTGCTAGTCTTTACCGTGACATGCGCTTATTGAAGGAACTCTTGATTAGGAGTGACAAGGATGATATTTTACCTATTTTTTCACCCTTTTATATAGTGCAAATGTGGGTATGGGAGCACTTTATTTCTATTAACCGCAATGCTTTTCCAGAAATCATCGAGCATGACAAACCATGGGCAGCTCGGTGGCACGAAGTAGCTATAGGAAGAACTTTAGGTTCAAGACTACTGTGCCAATCCCCTTGTGATTTTGAGTGGCGCCCCTATGCAAAAAAGTCGAGTAACTGGAGGTCACCATCTTTTTACGGGGAGAATGGTCAGTGGATTTATGGTGATGTGAATGAAGGAATCGCTTATTTTGCCAAGTTTTTAAGATCTTGTGAAATTGTTGGGTTAGATAGCATTGAACTTTATCTCCCCCAAAGAGTTTCCAGACATTTTGGATATGATCAAGATCTATTTGGGTGTGCTTATGTTGGTGCTGGGGTTTCAGATTGGGTAAGTGCTTGGGCTTGTTATACCAAGTATGAGTTTAACTATATGCTCTATATCCCTCCTCGAGACTATCAATCTGATGTTACTTATCAATACTATTATTGGTGGAAGGAGAATATTTCATCTTTCTGTTCTATTGAGATTGATGTTGGAATGCGGGGAAAAAAGAAGATGAGAAGAGTCTCAGTAGAGTCTGGGAGCCAGGAGCCTCGGCTGCAATTGGATTTGAATAACGCACCATCGAGTTGTGGGGTTGTAGGGTCATTTGAACCTAGAGGAAGGTGTAACATAAGGATTATAAAGGGTATAGCAAGAGCAAGGGGGGCTAATCGAGGTGCTCGATTAGCTAAGAACCAACTGATCCATCATGCAAATACAGAAGCTAGTCATGATGCAGCTGGAGAACGAGAGGACAAACAAGGCAGGCTTCATGATTTGGATAATTCTGAACATGACGCCCTTGAGTAGGTGAGAATTCTCTAGGTTTATTTTTGACATCCTGCTTTTGAAAAATGTCATGATTATCTTAGCATGCATGATGTTGCTTTTTACGTGATATATTTCCTATAGTACTTCATAGCCCTCATTGCCCTTAATATGACCTCGTATTACGTTTTTAGTCTTTTCTCTTTTGTTTAACCTCTTCTATTATCTTTGATTGGTGGGTTTGTCTTGTCTTTCTTCATGTGTAAGACCTCTTATTGACTTGGTTAGTTGATTATGTCATCCATGCTCTTGCACTTTGCCCTTTTGTTTCAATTCAACTGATCTCTTATTGAAGGTATTTTTTACATACTATGCCACATGAAGTGCACACTCACGTGAGAAGAGAGTATGTTGTAAAATAAAATCTTTGTAAGTTTCTTTTCTAACTACAGGAAGCTTCAAAATAAACCTATGTAAATGCCATATTAGATGTCATAATTAGTCATCGGCCTCTTTAAATTTGAGATTATGAGGCAACATTAGGCTGAAAAGACTTAATAACCAAAAATCAGTAGCGTTATGAGCATATAGGCTGAGAAAAAATATTCTTCTTGTACGACATAAACATCCAACTGCATGTAGAATGTCTGCTTCACCTTATCGCTGTCTAATTTGCATGTCATTTGCATGTCAATTTTTTCTACCTTGCTTTCAGGGAAGTGCATGTATGGGCTATCTGGGTTCTTCCTGTCCAGTCTTTGAATATTTTGACTGCCTACTTCTTTATATTTATTTGAAGTTGAAAATTAAGCTTTCATTTCACTCAACCTTTATTATATTCTCCTCATAAAATCATTGGCGTAATCACACACACACAACATTTTTGGGACATCAAGTTAACTGTTCTTTCATATGAAACATCAACTTCACTGTCTGACCTGTTTAAGCGGAGCAATCCAATTTCAGCGAGGATCAGGAAAAATATGACACTGAGTTTCTTGAGGTTTAAATGATAATACTTGCTCTGGCTCTCTCACTATCTGATATATATTATAGGCACACACACAATGATGTGCATGCACGCTTTTGGAATTGTTTATTTATATATGGTTGTAGCTTTGTAAATTATAACAAGATTAGGTTAGTTGGTAGAAAATCGGAAGTTATTTTCCCTAATTTGCAGCAAGATTCAGTTGAAAGAATTATGCAACTTACTTCTACAACTGCTCTGTATCAAAGATAAAGCTGATAGAATATAGCTGGTCAGAAATTTACTTGCCAATTTAAATGCATTCGTAATTTAGTGCATTTGTTACTTACATATTCCACTAGGGAAGAGGAAGATATGATTACCATATTAAGAACTATGAGGCTTTTATAGACATGAAATGAGGCCGAGGAAATTCTTTGACTAGTGTCCTGTGATTTATTTAACGCATTCAGTTTTCTTCATGCAACTTCCTCTAAGGATGAGCTCATGCCATTGCTTGTTTATGCTTTTTCTTGGGTGTTTTTCTTCTGTTGGAAGAAGATAACTGAACAATTAACCTAATAGGCTTGCTAGCTTTGTAGGAAGTAGGTCCACTTTTACAGATGCATAGGGAAACCGGCAAAGTTAGTTGTCCACAATAGAAACATGTTACATAAACTTTTGTAGCTTTGAATAGGGTTTTTACATGAAAACCACCTTAACTTTTGTCCAAATTGATAGTTACCACCTTTCCTTTTTTATTTTTTTAATCAAAACCACATTTACTTGCTGTTATGTTTACAATGTCAAACCAAACCGATTTGTCAACAAGAAAAAGAAGCGACCTTCTGAAAATATCCCCACCCCAGCATGTGCAAAACACGTGTCCCAATTAATTATAAAAATTGAGGTTTTGTTAATATTAGTCCCTCAAAATTTTCTTATTTTGATGTTAACCCCCCAAATCGATCATATTTTGAAATTAATCCCCAAATAGGTGTTGTCCAGAGAGGGTTATGATGAGATTTGTGATTGTTGATCTTTTGCTTCTTAACTAGGATTTTGGGGTTTTTTTTTCTTGGATTGGAGAGTGGGAGGGTGAGAAGATTAAGGGGAGGTGAGGTTAGTGTTCGGGAGAGGATTGAGGAAAGGTCTTTTTACATTGGAGGGTGGGAGGGAGGGAGGGAGGATTAATGAAAAGTAAGGTTAGGGTTTAGGGATTGGGAATTAGGATTTGGGGATTGGGCTAAGATTTGGAGATTTGGGTTTAGAAATACATGGCTATTTTTGAGAGAGAAAGAGAGAGAGAGAGAGAGAGAGAGAGAGAGAGAGAATCTAATTGCAAAATGTCAAAGATTTGGAGGACTAACTTCTAAAAAAAACCTTTTTTTATAATTATTTAGGATACATGAGAGAGAGAGAGAGAGAGAGAGAGAGAGAGAGAGAGAGAGAGAGAGAGAGAGAATCTAATTGCAAAATTTCAAAAGATTTGGAGGACTAACTTCTAAAAAACCTTGTTTGTAATTATTTAGGATACAAGTGCTTTGCACGTACTTTAGGTTGGGGTAAAATAGGAACTTAACGCTTGTTTTTTTCTGCTGAAAAGAACCAGTTGGTTTTGGTGTGACCTTCAAAACATAATAAGCAAATAAAATGTCCGGTTTTGACAAGTAATAAAAAGAGAAGCGAAACTTATTGATTCGGACTTAAGGTGGTTTTCATAGTTAAAAACACCTTTGGAATTATGGCTATGCCACACACTAGTCACTTTGCTCTCGCATAATTGTTATATTAGGAAATGCCACATACTATACAATAAAGATTATATACACTTAGTGTATAGAAAACTAAACTAACAAACAGAATTGTCTCGAATGAATCACCCATACTACAGTATGTTCGAATCCTTAATGTAGACATTGTTAATTTAGAATCCTTTTGATTAACATATTAGTTTTTACTATCCAAATGAAATTAGTTTCAAAATCTACATGCAATGATTACGAGAAGAAAATATTGAACAAGCATCACATTTGGGTACATGAAGTGTCCTAAAATACCTGAAATTTGAAATATATCATAAAGTTGTGGGTGTTTGTAAGAATTTAGGATAAATGCGTCCACACTACTGTATACACAATATGACAACTAGGATAGTTCTGAAGCATAACTTCCCTAATGAACTGCTTCAATTAGGGCTAAGTTCTCATTGCTCAAACACGTAAAGTGCTCAATTTTGTTCTGCCAAAAGGACACGCATAAACCTATGCACCCACCAACCCCCCCCAGCCCACCCCCCCCCCAAAAAAGCAAGCCATGAGCACCTTGCGCACCTGTAAACACATATACACGTATGCATGTCTGTATGTCTCTACACACGTTCCTTTTAATAACATCTTTTAAGTAGGAACGATAAGTCGCTTTTAAAGCATTACGCACTTTGAACTATGAATTATCTGGGATTGTAGAGGTTATTAACTCTTCGTGAACCATAGTTTCTGGGTGACACGTATAAAGTCTTTTCAATTAGAAGCATCATCTTAAAAGCATTTCTTTATTCGCATCCGCTATATGAACACAGAAATTGCATATGATATATATTTGAGCATAAAGTAAGATGTGAAATATATCTCCTGATGTATTCTATATTTAAGAAAGGTACGACCAAACTGCCAGGTAACATTAAGCCTACTTTTTCCATCTGAGGAGATGCTAGTTCAATTATAAAGAGAAATTTCTTATTGCATACTAGTGAAATTGTTATGAGCTTTTCTTCCGGCTTGATATGCTTACGGACCCTTCTATAGTTGAGGTTCAAACTGTTTTGTTTTGTTTTGTTTTTTTTAATTTTATTATCTTTTTATACTTCTTGATGTTTATTTCCTGATTAAATTTGCAGGAAGAAACTGTTGTAGCTCGCAAAGAACCCGTGATGATGTATAAGAAACTAATCGTTAGCGTAGAAGAGCATTTCTCTGAGCTGTTTTAACCTAGCTGTATTTTAAAAAGGGTAACCTTCAAAGTTCTTCTATAGAGGCTTGTGGTGTGTATATATATATATATATATATTATGAGAGTGCAACTTTAATAGATATGTTTAAGATATAATTATGTTACCTTTTTGTTTTTAAATATATTAAACTATAGTACATTGTTATTCATCTCTCGATTTAACGGATTTTACATGAAATGACTAATTATTCTGTGAGAAAAGTAGTCATCTGGTTTTCTCACTGATCTCAAACTTTTTATTCTCTTCTTCAGCTTTTAATGGCTTAGTTTCTACTGATTAATCCATTCACAATGATAAAAGTTTGGTAACTTGATCTGCTTCTTGTTGTCACATTGTAGTTTCCTGAAGTATTGGTCTTTTTGTTTGTTTTTTTGGCCAAGTCATGCAATAATTTGTCTATGTCCATATTGATAATTTGTTGATTGTGGTGTAAAAATTTTCCTGTCTTAAGGTACATAATTTTCTTAAGAATATATTGCATGTGTTTGCAAATACACATGAAATATTAAGTTCTGAAGAAGTAGTTAAGCCTTCAAGCAAGTGGGAGATTTCATTTTGTAATTGTTTTTCGGTGTATCATGTTTAATTGCTGTAAGGAGTTAACTTGAACTGCTCAAATCCAAATGCATGAAGATAATAATTTTAGGAAGGCTAGCTGCAGGTACACTATATTATGAGGATGTAGTTAGTTATATTCCTAGAACTATTTTGTTTACTTGTACACTTTTTGAATCAAGGGGACACTCTTTTTCCTTAAGATTGAGATTTTCATGTGGTAATCGCATGATGACTAATTGCTTTTTGTCATCAATTTAATTGAAATTACTGAATAAGCCTCTAAATTTATGGCAGATAATTAATTTACTGTCAGGTGACCATCTTAATCTAATTAGAAAACTACTCCATTTGGAATTCACAGTTTTTAGACAGACATGGACAATCTCACAAAGAGAAGGCTGCTAAAGCAGTACCTTTACAACTGCAACAAGGAGGGGCCAAACCCAGATACGCTAGAGAGAAGGAGATCAAGATCACCTTGTCCAAATCAGCAAAAGGATTAGCTGAGAGAAGCCAGTGACAAAGGCACCATCACTCAGCAGTGGCCCAGTAGCTAGAGGGATGTCGAACAACACTTAGAAGAAGTATGCTCGACGAGCCCTCAAAAAGAACCTATGCAAGAAGAAGCTCAAGATGGATCAATTCATCACCTTCAACAATGCTGATTTGAAGGGCGTAGTGACACCTCATGACGACACCATCATCATCTCCACGCAATTCAATGGGTTCCAAGTCAAAGAGGCATGGTGTTTACAGAAAACTCAACAAATGTTCTGTTCATAGGCACATTCAACCAGATGAAGATTGACAGATTAGAGCCGAAACCATGTCTGAGTCCTTTGGTAGGCTTCTCCGGGCATTCGGTTTGACCAAAATGGTTGATCACCCTGTCGATAGTCATTAGTCGTTGGTGATTACCCCCGCTAGCCCACGGTTTGAGTCTAGCTCATTGTGAAGGACGTCGAGTAGGCTTACAACGTCATCCTTGAGAAAACTTACCTGAATGACCTCTAAGCTATCCATTTCACTTGTCATCAGATGGTGAAGTTCTCAACCCTAGAAGGCGTTGGCTTTGTACGGAGTAATCAACGCGATGCCAGGTCATGCTACCTGCTCTCCATGAAAGGTAAGAGGACCTCAGAAACCCTGCCAATCGAGAAGTCACAAGCCTACATGCAAAAGGAACAAGGAGTCAACAAACCCTATTGAGAAATTGAAAGAAATTCTGCTCGGCACCGATGAAACCAAGAAAGTTTAAATTGGGTTAGGGCTGGCCGAACCATAGCGAGGAGCAATCATCAAATTCCTTCACGCAAACGCATATTGTTTTGCCCGGGGACCTAAAGACATATAGGGATAGCCCCAGAAGTGATGGCTCACGAGCTATGTGTCGATCGACACTGCAAGCCGGTCCGAAAGAAAAAGAGGCATCTCGAGCCAGAAAGGCAGCAGACAGCTGCAAAAGAAGTTGACCAAATGTTAAAGGTAGGGTTCATTTGGGAAGTCTAATATTCAGAATGACTGGCAAATGTGGTGCTAGTTAAGAAAGCCAATGGCAAATGGTGGATGTGCTTCGATTTTACCCACTCGTCCAAGGCCCTCTAAGACCTTGGTATCAATTTTCATGTGTAAAACCAAGGTACTAAACTTGCAACTCGATCTTCACCGATTTGTTCAAAGCACTTAAAGACCTTGGTATCAGTTTTCATGTGTAAACCAAGTCACTAACCTTGCGATTCGGTCTTCACCGAGTCGTCCAAGGCCCTCAGAGACCTTGGTATTGGTTTTCATGTGTAAAACTAAGGCACTAATCTTGCGATTGTCTTCACCGGCTCGTCCCGTCCAAGACACGCAAAGACCTTGGTCTCGGGTTTCATGTCTAAAACCAAAGCACAACTAAAATTCCTTGCGACTCGTTCTTCATCAAAGCCCTTGGTATCGGTCGTCAAGAATAAGCCTAAGGAACAAAGAAGAATCCTCGCGACTCGGTGTTAATCTACTCATCCAAAGTTCTTGGTATCGGTCTTCAAGAGTAAACCCATGGCACGGCGAGGAATAACTCAGAAATAAAATCATAGCTGTCTTCTGCAGGTCGATTCAAATCTCTGAGGAATAATTTTAGCCTGGCGCTTTCTTCATTCTCTTGGGGGTTTCGTTTAGGTGCTTTTTTCCTGTTATCTTTTATTGATTTTGTTGAAGTCCCGGAGTTGTTAACTTGCTATTAAAAACTGATTGGCATCCTATCTGTTGGGTGAAAGCAGTGTTATTCTGCCTTCATAGCGAGGAAGTCAAGAGTAATAGAAAATACTAGAAAATAAGAAATTAAGAAATGAAACAACTTCGTCACTCTGACCTTTGTTCTCTATCTTTGGTAGGGCTTAAAGCAACAGATTGATCGTCATAACGTCATCAGTAACAACCTTCACGTGCTAGAAAGGCATGATTCTTTAAGTTTTTGGAGACAATTAATTGCCTTCTGAAAGCATGCCCCAACTGTCACAGACTTCCAGTGGATTTCTTGACAAGGAGATGTCAATACAAAGTAGAAGTGTTAGAACAAAATTTCCATGGTTCGGTTAGCTTTGACCTACATCCATGGGTGAAATTGACAAATAATCCTCTAGTCAAATAGGAATGTTACAAGAAAGAGAACTCTCCAATCTCACAACCAAACACCACAAAAGAAAACTATTTACTTTTCCCAAAAATGAGAAGTGAGCTGCAACGCAACTCTGCGTCTCTCATTTTTATACTCGAGGAAGTTGATTCATGCCTTATTCATAGGCATCGAATGAATTTTCCAGATTGGATTAACTTTTCATTGCCTTTCTTTAAGAAATACAAGTGTCTTTACTTTTGCTCGAATAGTTCAGCTTACTTTGGCAGGTGTATTCTAGTTCCCAATTAATTCTTGTTCTTGGCATTCAAAACTAAAATAGTTACAATTAGTCAATTCAGTATAGCAGTTTATTAATGTCATTATACCAAAGCCTATAACCCAAT
>NW_017972319.1:256009-256894 GCF_001876935.1 Asparagus officinalis
CCCCCCCCACCCCCACCCCCACCCCCACCGCGCACGCCAAGAAGAGTATATACATTTACTTTAGTCTTTTACTGACCATGTTGTCTATCTTACAGGGGGACAATTTTTAATTTTTTAGCAGTTTCCAAATAGAGAATTGTCAAGTGTAGTAGCAGATTTCAAACTATTGAGTAAGCTTCAAATGGCACTCCTGCCAAATTTTGTAGATGAAATCCAGTTTTAAAAGTCTCTGTCAAAGGAAAACACAATGAACATAGAAACGAAAAACTGTAAGGCGTCTGGATAATAATATTTTAAGAAAAAGAAAGAGAAGAAAGAAAAAAATGAAACAAATAGAGAATTGGCGACAGGTTTCTCCATGATTGAAAGATTAGAGAATTTTTATACACCACTGACATTTCTTTTGTTGTTCTTGAACAGGTACAAAACCCCTCCAATGCATGAGCAACCCCTTGGCATTGCTAGTAAAATGGTTCTTCAGTCTTCTTAAAACCTATCATGTTAATAAATAATTAAAAAAACTCCAGAGCCTTCTCCATGCCACAGATGAAAGCACTGACATGATTATTACCATAAATGATGATGTATCGATGAACTGACCTGCAAAAGTGGTTATTTTGAATCCTTAAATCCATTCTAATTTCATCTGACGCATCTCAGTTGTGCCAATTTATAACAAGTTTTTAGCGTGGAATCTTAATGAAACTGCAGGTATGAGTTGACAGAGGAAACATGACATGAGGTTTATCCTCCCTATCTTTAACATCCCCACATAAACACACAACTTTTTTACTGTAGCAGAATTTCTATTTTTGGTATATCAAATTGTAATTTTAATATATTCCTTCCGTAGTTTCATTATCTGCATCATACAGGTGATTTGCT
>NW_017972319.1:256909-269722 GCF_001876935.1 Asparagus officinalis
GAAATTCCGCTTGCTGCTGTTAATTCCAGTTACCAAAACAAGGTACATAATTTGTGAAAGGTGTATGACCTTTTTTTTCATTGCTTTATTTGCTTTCTAGAGAAGTAGAGATCTACAACCTGGGCAGTAGCAACAACCAGTCATACTTAATGTCATACTGCCATTTGAGTTGAAGGTTAATATTGTTATCTGTAATGAAAAAACTTTGAGCATATGATGTACTCACCATGGTGTTTCGACTTATCAAAACAAATTCCCATGTCATCAGTTAGTGCCATTTGGAAGGTTGCTAGGAGCTCATCTTTGATATCTGAATTGGAACTCCCCTCCCTGACCCCCCTCCCCTAGGCCACAGTCCATGGGGGAGTATGGCATAACCGTTGGATTAGATGAAGCAGAACTGAGAGTTCACGCATGTAGCAATATACATCTGCGTGGAGAAGCAGGAATTCTTGATGCCAAAACTTAAAACATTAGTTGAAGTAGCGTTTGTCAAAGACTTGTGCACTCTTCACCCTTGGGTATAAATGAGTGGCCAACCAGTGCTGGAGGTATTGACAGTGTGAAGTCCCTATAAACTAAGTAGGCGATTATCCACAGTGTACAAGAATATGACTTAGAGAAGTTGCTTCCCTCTAGATGTTGATGGATGAGTAGGATTCTGAAACTATAGGTTGATTGTCTTGAAAGGACCAAAAACTGTCAAGTTTTTTTTAATGAACCTTAGAGGTTGAAGAGGCAGGACCTAGCATGGGTTCGAAACAACCATCATCTACTGACTCGGAGGATCCTTTAATGGATATTGGAAATTAACAGGAAGGTTCAGCCTTATCTTCTTGATCTCCTTACCGGGTAATATTGGAAGAGTGAGGCATGCAAACAAATTCCATGTTCTCAATATAGAGTGGAGTCCAACGCTTGTCTTTGACTAGTTGGCTACAGTCATGAGGGCATCCAAATTTTCTTGGCAGAAAAAGATTACCCTTGGTCTATTTTCGTGTGACCATTGCAGGTTGCTCTTACACAGTGTATTAAATATCGGCCGATATATCGCTATATCGGCCGATATATCGGTTTTGATGCCCTTTCAACATGATTATTATGAAAAAAATATCGTTTTCGAGTTTTTACCTCTTTTTTCCGATATATCGGAAATATCTGCCGATATTGACTAAAATCCAAATAAAAAAGGTTATTGAGTTTGAGCTTGGTTTTTTTTCCTACCAGACCCAAAAACCTAATAAATTCCCAAACCCAAATACCCTAAATGCTTAGTCAATCTTATACTTCTCCTCCCTCTATGTTTGGCACTGTAGTTCAAAAACACTATGTGATCTCAGGTACGAATCTCTCTCATTTCTCTCCACTCTCTCTTCTTTAGTTCTCCTCTCTCTCAGCTCCTTTTCAGACCTCTCTGTCTCTCTCTCTCTCAACTAAGGTTTTAAATGTCGGCCGACATATCGGTTTGAGGGCTTGACCGACACGACATGGACGTTTTCAACTCGTATGTCGATTTTCAGGGCCAAATCAGAAATATCAGGGTCATATCGGGCATATCGGCCTATTTTTTAGCTTTGAAAAATCGGTCGATATGATACTTGTTTAAGATCTGTTTTTTTGTTATCAGGTTTGGGTTTAGTGATAAATACCCAAACCCGTTTGACCCGTTGTCATGTTTAAGGGTTTCTTATGAACCTTATAAAAAGAATTTATGAACCCAAATCCATATATTATTTACATTTTTATATGTTTAGTCTATAGAATTTATAAAGTATGCTTATATTGAATTTATGAATGCTTAGATTACATTTAGGACATGATATTATACATATGCGCACTACCTGATATGACAATCCGATATTTAGTCAATGTTCCCCGATATATCCCCGATTTCCGTTATCTGACATGAATTTCAGCCATCCGACATGAACCCGACATCCGATGTTTAAAACCTTGCTCTCAACTTCTCTCTCCCTTCTCTCAAAAATATTAGGCGATCTCAAAAACATTAGGCGATCTCAGGTACGAAGTTGTCTTTCTCTGTCTCCTCTTTCTCTCCTATGTTCCTGTACTCTCTCTCTCTCTGACCTCTACCTATATCTAATGTCTCTAAATATTGTATATCATTATTCATGACGTAATTTCTTATGTTTAGAATACATTAAATATATTTTGATTAAATATTACAATATTATGTTACATATGAACATCATCCGATAAGACACCCCGATATTTTTCACATACACCAATATATTTCCAATTTCCGCAATCCGATGTGGATTTTGGCCATCCGATATTTTTGATATTTAATACATTGCTTACACTTAAGTAGACCCAACTGACCTTGCTCCAAACATTTTGGCTATTAACTGCTCTGCGATAAGCTGTGTAAACCTTTGATAAACCCTGAAAGAATTCACATTTTAAAAGCTGTTTGGAACCCATCTGGTGAATACGAACATTAGTCAGATGTTGGACTATGCATGATCTTAGTTTGAACTGCTTGACCTCTGCAGCAATTGTCAAACCCGAAGAAGTAAAGATGTTTGTCACGAGCAGCTTTGCTTGCCTTTATGGAAGTGGGAACCTGCCCTGCATCCAGGGATCTAATGGGGGATGAAAAAAGTCCTCCCTGCCACTGTTAATATTCAATGAAATGGAGGTAGGCGTGAGCACTACAGAGACACAAGCTTGTCACATGAGCCAAATCTACATAAAGTGCACCAGTACTCAAAACTTCAGAAAATATCGACTCCTACGGAAAGATACCTGGCAAATATCATCTGAAAATTTTAGGAGATATAAGTTCAAATACCTGGTTTATAATCTCATGTTTCTCAAAAGACATGTAGATTACAAGAAAAATTAAACGCTTGGATTGAAGATAGTAAAAGTAAAATATACTTGTGATAGTTTTCTTTAAACAAGTCAAATTTCGGCGAGGCATTGATACATAGACATTCAGTATAACTTTCTTTCCCTTTTTTCCAGTATGTTGTATTTTCCTGGACTCATTTAGCTTCTGCTCTATGATTTAACTCCAGAATATGGATTCTTTGTTTTCTTTCTCCAGGGTGTTGCTCATCTCATGTACAAAGAACTGAAAGAAAGACTTCAAAATGTGGGTATTTAAACAATACTTTAGTGAGCAGATAAGGTGACAGAAGGTTTTTGGTTTAAACAGGTAATATGGGACAGCATGATTGATTATTCTTGACATAGTACCATTGTAGTATTTTGGTTGAATATGCTTCCAGAATTTGCAGATTTCACTCTTAAATTCCATGTATGGCAACTACGATAAGCATGCTTGCAATTGTCATTAATGCCACAAATTTTCATTCAACTCATATAGGGAAATGTTTTCTTCTTGACCTCTTCAACCAGCTTAGAAATCACCATGATATAGAAAATTTGCTTGTGAGGAAAGTTATTCATGCGGTCACATCTCCTAGTGTTTTTTGGAATTCTGGCTCTATCAGCATTCTTTGTTACCTTGTTTGCAAAGTTTTCCTAAATTATAAACAACTTCTGGTTTGCAATGCTTAGACAATAAAAATCCTGACACTAAGTTCTGGATTTTCCTCCATTGCATTAAACCCCCAATAACTTTTTGCAGAAAACCCCCACTTTCTTTGCGTAAATTACACTAAATTCCCAATAACTTTCAAAATGCCTTTTTATGTTTTTTTTCTGAATTTGTGGGTGTTATCTGCAAAATGCGGAAACTTATAGTGAGTTTTCATGTGGTTTATTGCGATTTGGGAGTTATTAAGGGTTTACTGTAATCCGTTGAAAGTTTTTGGGATTTAGTGTAATTGACCCTTATTTTAATTCTTCATTCGGTACATTCATTCTTGAAAACAGGAATGCCCCAGTTTAGAAGCTGTTGTAGTATCTGCATACTGGACATTGACACTACTCCCAATAACTAATGCGTAGGATTATATTTTTATAAATTTTTTAAGCTATTGTGTCATTTTGTTATGGTTTTCAGGTTAAATATATTTGCAATGTTCATATTGGTACGCATATTTGCTATTTTATGCACTGTATGGACTGTAAGATGGAATCTATGTTGCATAGGTACGTGTTCGGATATGAGTACGGGTGCGGGTGCGGGTGTGGGTGTGGGTATGGGTATGAGACTCGGCAAATTTATAAAAAATAAGGGCTACCGGGGCAACATTGATATATATAGTATATTATATATATATATATATATATATATATATATATATATATATATATATATATATATATATATAGAAAAATGGGTATGCTTGCGTACCAAGCACAACTTTTGTGCTTGGTACAAAGCATACCCATATTGCTCATATATATATATATATATATATATATATATATATATAATATATTGAGATTAATGGGTATCCTTGTCATAGGAGGGCGATTTCCTCATTGACGCCTCTAAAATCACATGATTGAGCGGCATTGCTGGATGATCCGCTCGTTGAACTTGATCTACATATTCTAAAACCCTAACACACCAAGTTTGGGGTAAACCTGTCGTCGCTTTGACCCTCCATCCACTCGTATCAATTTTTAACGGTTTTGAATTAATAGAACTTTTCACATGCGCTCGATGGAGGGTCAAACGACGACGGCATTCACCCCAAACTTGGTTGTGTGTGGGTTTTACAATATGTAGATCAAGTTCAACGGAGCGCGATCATCCACAATGTCGCTCAATCATGTGATTGTAGAGACATCAAGGAGGAAATCCCCTCCTATGACAAGGATACCCATTAATATATATATATATATATATATATATATATATATATATATATATAATATATATATATATATATACTATTATATATAATTCATTAGATCAGAATTGTTTTTTCATTTACGTGTTACGAGAATCAAAATTTCTTTTAACATTTTCATGTTTCGTTTATTATGTATTATATAATGAGCGGTTTAAATTAAAACATTTATTGTATAATTGAGTACATATCCAAGTTAACGTATGCATATATTCAAGGAGTGTCCAAGGAAAGGTAGCGGTATGGGTACAGTTTCATGATAGAAGCGTCCATGCAAACATAGGATGTAATCATGCTAATATGTCACCTAATTCAACACTAAATAAAGATGCTAAAGTATTTAAATCTAGCATGGCAGGGAAAATCCTTAAGCAGGAAGGAAACATCATATGAAAGGGCAACAATATGTTAGTATGGGCAATTTAGAGTTTCTACCAAACTAGAAGCATAATCTCCTTCAGGCAAACACTGGAACAAGTACTACTGCGTTGACTTCTGCAGTTAATATTTTACAATATAGAGCTCTGCAAAAGCAAAAGTTATCAGTTTATAAGTCTTGCCATCTAGGTATCCTGGTACTTGGCTGAATTTCAGTGTATCAAATGATACACAGTCACCCCATTTCACCATTACCTGGACTCGACATTTCTTAATTTGGTTCATGAACACAGCAATCAAAACAGTGGGATGAATTACACTAAACCCTCAAGGACTTTTAGAATTTCGTAGTAGCCCCCCAATGACTTTCAAGATCACACGAAACCCCCACGATCTTTTAGGAAAACCCCCCAATATCTTTTGAGTAAATTACACTAAACCCCCGATAACATTCAAAATGTCTTTTATGTTGTTTTTTTCTCTAACTTATAGGGGTTATCTGCAAAACACAGAAACACATTGGGATTTTTTTGCGAAATGTAAACGTTATTGGTGCTATTGTGCTACTTTGAAAGTTTTTGGAGGTTTAGAGTAGTTTATCCCAAAACCAAAGCCACTAACACTTCTACTTACCCAAAGGAAACCTGACCTACAGTGTGAATTTACTTATTTGCAAAGCTCTATGCGATTTGATGAAACATAGCATTTTATTATGGAAGTCGTCTAGGACTTTCCACTTCAAAATGGTACTCGGAATTGTCAGTAGGAATTTGTTTTCTATTGCAAGCAGATCGATGTGTCTAACAGAATAATTGCAAAAAATGGGATCGAAGAAACTTTAATACGTATACATGTCGTAAAGCATTAATCCAGTGATTAATTTGAAGTATCGGAAAAAGGAAAAACTCAGGTTATTCAAAAGCTAGAGGGCATAAAGATGCCGGCAAAAACAATATTTTTGGGTTGTGAAGAGGACATGGAAGATGCTATGGTAGCTGCAAAGGAAGGTGTATGGACGTTTAGCAGTGACTGGTTTATGAGCTGTGTTATGAAACACGAGCTTGATATGGAGTCCCCTCAGTTTGCAGAGTCCCTTTAGCTGCAGATTTATGCAGATCATAATGTTTATTGGTGGTTCATGCTCATAATTTTGGATAAATAAGTACGAGTTATCATATTTACTTGTATGTAATAGAAGTGAACGATACGCTGCTTTTTTAAATATAAGATCATTGTTCTCGTGGGATTTTCATGTCTTTGCTTCACTTTTGCGCTGTTATTTTGTCAGGGCTTTTACCAACTATATGAAAATAGAGAGCTTATAGATCAGTGACTTTCACAAATGAGTTTTATATTGAATTGTAAAAGCTAGTTCATATGGAAATCATAAAATTAGCTGAGCCATAACCGTAGTTGTAGCTTTCATTTCGACGTTGAAGATGGAAAGGAAACGTTTAAAAAAAACAAAAGGGGGAAAAAAATTACGTTTCATCGTAAAGTGAGTCAACTCTAGTAATTCAAGGAAAATTCTAGTGCTTAAATTTTCTTGCACTGACAAATGTTCAAACATTCTTGAATTTGTTCATCATGATCAACACATGAGACTATAACATTGATTTTAAATGATTTTTATATGTTTAACTTCTGTAAGAAATGATTCTGGCATATTTCACTTTTATATAACATTTTTTTTTAAAGTTTATTCTAACATATTTTCCTTTCCTATTGTAGTTTCTTTTTAAATGGATCTAATGTATTCCATTACCATAAAACAATTTTGAAACTTATAGCATATTTCACTTATACAACGTTATAGTTTCTAGAAATAGAATTACTTGATTATAGATATTTCTAGACGGTATAGCAGCAATTCCTCGAGCGTAGCTATTTTTAAGGAGAACCTTAGAGATCAGATGTTGAATGTCTATAAATTTTGAAATTCTAGATACAACCAAATTCTCATACCGTCCCTTTGCCAAACTCTTCAAGCTCCTCTTTATTTAATTCTTTTCAACCAGGGGCGAGGCATTGTGGGGCTATTCTAATGAACTGCTCTTGTTCCATAACCACTTCGGTCACGAAGGGGTGTAGACGGCAATGTGACTTTCAGCATTCGTCGAGAACTTCTAGTCTTCCAAGGCCAAAATATGGAGCGAAAGGAGATCATCAGTCAAGCGGATTCTCCGACTCTTAGGACTATCATCACTAATACCAAACTCAGGATGATAGACCGTAAGACTTTGAAGAAGCTGACATTCATATTTGGAGACCCCGTCAAAATCGACACCGAGATTATGTATAACGGGAACTGCAAGATGCTCCGAAAGGTTGGCGACAACTATCAGTTCTTGCCCAACATGGAGCGGATGTATCCCCTGTCGTATTTCTAAAGTGCTTCCATCCCAAGACATATAGATTGGGATCTCGTCAAGGAGCAAGATGGCGTATCTATCGGAGCGCTTACACTCCAGGGTGTCCATCCATTAGGATATGGCCGACAGTTAACATCTCTGAGACCCGACCTGATTCGAAGGGAGTATCCGGTCAGCGAAGCGGCCAACCCAACAAATGTCTTCATTAGAAAATTCATGGCAGTGAAGGGAAAGTTCCATACTCAAGACTTTAGATCTCCTTAAAGGGTATACTCTGCAGAAGGGGGATGGTGGGCTCGGTTGGTAACTTTTGTTT
The DNA here is from genome assembly GCF_001876935.1 of Asparagus officinalis. Classification (NCBI taxonomy): domain Eukaryota; kingdom Viridiplantae; phylum Streptophyta; class Magnoliopsida; order Asparagales; family Asparagaceae; genus Asparagus; species Asparagus officinalis. Next base: position 264,772 of record NW_017972319.1, read on the forward strand.
TAGAGGAGTTAAGAGAATCGCGTGCCCATTCTGGTCTTGGAGATTCTGTATTGGCTAGTCGACACGGAGTTATGCAAAGTCATTACAATCTCTTTGCCATGCTGGAGCGGTACAATCTAGAGACTTGTACATTCTTCACACCCGTTTGGGAGCTAGGCTTCGCTCTGCATGAGATGTATAAGGTCTCGGGGCTGCCATTCAGGGAATTATCCTATGAAGAATTCATTCCAAAAGCTAAAGAATTGACCATCCTGAGGACAGCCAGTCCGGCCATTTATGAGACTTTTTGGGAAGTGATATGTCACTTCCATATCTATGCTCAACTGACGGGACTATGTGGAGGTGGCATCAAACAGGTGTCCTAGGCTGAATATTTGTTTCAAAATTTGTATCAAAAGGATTCTCCAGTGACCCGTCTATCTGCGAGTACTCCTGACGACTATCATGGCCTCGTATTTGAAGCCACTACTGCTCACTACATGAACAAGGCTCAGGATGATATCTTTCCACCCTTCACTGAGTTTGACAGCTTTCACCACCAGTCTCAAACTCCCATCTTTGATATGGCCCTATTTGCTAGCTTTTTGATGTTATGGCTGAAACGGTACGTTGTACCTACGAAGCCAATCAAATCCATTGCGGCCGAAGTTGTTTATCCTACGGTTCTCCTAGCTAATGGGAGACCGATAAATCTCCTCTCTGCGATGGTACGCTTCCTGTAGAGCGGCCTATGGGAGTTAGCTTCCGAATTCATCTTGGTCAAAGAGATAGGCTCCGAAGGGAAGAAGATTCTAAAAACTCTTAACCCTCGTGTGCCAACGCCATACACTTATATGGTGGCATGATTCATCCTTCATTGCCCTTCATTGATGATGACAGCCTCTCCATATGGTGGGTCTTTCATTCCGTTTGTTCGACAGCTTGAAACGGCTAAGTGGGAGGGCTGGTACATTGTTATGGTCCAACAAATATTATCAAGAGACCTCAACTATCATTTTTTTTTGTTGCTTCCCCGACTTTGAGGGCAGTGGATACAGTGAGACTTATTAGGACGTGCGAGGCCCTAATGCCTTCACAAATTTGAATGGTGGCGCCTTCCGTTGGCTCATTAATATCTGACCGGGATATCTTATCTTCAGGCAGGGTGAGAAATGCATTATTGAATCCTATCAGCCTTATCGATTCGCCCGACAGTTCATACATGACTATCTATACATTGGAAATCCTAACCCACGGCTCGCACTCATCGGCGATTTATATGAAGGAGCCCGAGCATGGTATTATTCGATAGTTGGTTGTACCGGAGCAGTATTCATGTTGCCCCATAAGACACCCAACTCCTATGCTGCCTTGGGCTTTTGCAATTGGTATCACACCGCTTCTCAGATCCCTGAGTACAAGATGTATACATCTTGTCTGAAGGAGATTAGAAAGATGTACGAATTTAAGAGAGGCTCCAAGATGACTCTTCTAAAAGCGATTGATGAGTATTTATCTTGTGAACAAGCGGTGCTCGAGGATGAAAGAGCTAAAGCAAAAGGAGCCCGGGAAGAAAGGGTGGCAGGGAAGCGAGCCCTTACTAAGAATGACGTGCATCGTTTGGACAGGCGGATTCACAGAAAATTGTTGGTTCGACCCCCTACTTCCAAAGCTCAACATGGGGCGAAATTAATGCCAGACGCCTTCAAATATACCCCTGTGTTTCACATAGAAGAGGAGGAGGAGGAGGAGTCAGTTGCCGGCATTTCTCATCAAGGAGGAGTCAGCTTTAGAAGGTGCAACTTCTTCTTATCATCCGCCAGAAAAAGAGGGTGGGGATGAATCTATTGTTGGGGATGCAGAGTCCATTCTAGTGATGGAACCTCTTGATACAATAGCTTTGGGTCAAGCTCCATGCTCCATTCTCTCAACCACAGAGGCAATATGGGAGGAAGTCGTGCATGAATCTGCTCAAGCTGAAGAAGTTAGGCCCCGTGCAGGCGAGCCTAAGGTAGCTAGGTTGGACGAGCTTGAAGGAAGTCAATCTCCTTCTTCTTTTGAACTGATGCCGATGATGGGAGCTATAAGGCTGAGTCTGACAACAGGGTTAGCTCCTAAATCAATTATTGTTGTACCATCACCTTAATCTTTAGAAGCACAAGACGATGAGAAGACCTCATGGGGGGCTTTTTCTTCCTCGGATGATGATGTTGGTGTTAATGAACCACCAACAGTCACTTTCAAGAAAGAGCCTACTCTTACTACCATTCCTTCCACAGGTAAGTGTTGTTATTTGAAATTCTGTACTCTAATGATTTTCATATGCAGGAGTCCTGGCATCGGCAGCTGAAAATATTGGAGCGATAACAACTCCTCCGCCAGGGAAGCACCTCCTCTTATGATTTCTCTCAGACTTGTACGGGATGCAGGTGCTTCCGGCTCAGCTCTAATGAGACCACCAAGTCCTGTGACTCCAGATGCCATAGTGCCCTCTCTAGCTGCTTCTCTGAGCTCAATGATTATTCCATATTTGCTCAAGAGGTTCATTGAGCAGCTGGAAAGTGTGATGAAGGAGACCATCAGCGTCGTCATCGTTGGGCACGACACTTTTGAGACCATTCTTGATGAATTACATGGACAACATTAGGTGTTTGGGTGACACCCATTGCATCGAGCATTGTACAAAGGCTATTTCTCACCTTGAGGAGAATCTAAAGGCCCTGGATGACCTGGGACATGTCTTGGAGCAGAGACTGAACATGCTTTCATTGTGATAAAATGTTGAAGTAGCTCATCAACAAGAAGTCGTTCAGAAGAGTATCGCTGAAAAAGAAGCACACATTGCTTCTCTATAAGAACAACACGACCGGGCTCAATCAGAATTGACTGCTTCTATTGCTTCCATGTAGACTTCTCATGACTTTATTAATCAGATGAGGGAGGCCATCAATCAAATACAAAAAGCCTTATCTCAGAGAGAAGTCCAATTTGCCCGAGAAGAATCCGTTGTGAAGGGACTTTCCCACCGAACTGCAGAAGTGTTTGCACAACACTGTAAGGAGGTGCAAGTCCTTGATGAAATCAAGAAGGACGCTGCTGCTATGGTGCCCAGTGAAAATGAGCTTAGAAGGAGAGCTGTAGCAACGGTATGAGCCGCTCACGAGAAGAAAGTTTCAGACATCATGTTCAGACTCACATCTATCAAGCTGATGGGCCTGGAAGCTTAACTTTATATCACTTTGTATCACTTTCATATTATGCATCGTTACTTTGTAACAAAATAATAGTCTTGAATAAAAGTGATATCATTTTGCTTTTTTATATCTCTTTCAGTGTTTTGTTTTAACTCAAGACAAAGAAAATGGTTAAAAATGCCAGAGGTGTAATGTTAACTTAGCATGAATTCACACTTAGAGTAAGATTCAGAAATCTTCTTTATTATCACTAGGATAATTCCAGAAAAAATTTGTATTTTTAATGAATATTTGTTATTTTACTTGAAAAAAGAATTAACAAGTTCATAGGGGTTTGGACTGTTAGAGGTGCAGTGTTAACATAACAGCAATTTGTGGACCTATCATCCTATTGGGAAAAATTGATAAGTTGATTTTTATCATCAAAGGTGTAATGTTAACATGATGAGATTTTTGAGGACTTATCACTCTATTGAAGAGAATCGATTAGTTGATTTTGTCGCTAGAGGTGTAATGTTAACTTGACGAGATTGAAGGATTTTGACAGAGGTGTAATGTTAACGTGCCAAAAAGGAGTGACCAACAGAGATGTAACGTTAACATATTGGTTGAATCAAACTGATAGAGGTATAATGTTAATATTGGTGTAGGTATCAAAAATTACCTATAGGTCCCAAACACAGCTCAAGATGAAGAGAAGACGAAGAACATCATTATCTAAGTCAAAGGAGTGTTGGCCTTCTTGTTTTGATGATGTTTAACAAACAATTTACCACTAATGTTGTTTGTCTAGTATTTGTGTTTTCGTATTTATTGTAGACAAACAACGTTGTTGGAGGATGGATGGATTGCGCGATAACGACGATATCAAATGGAGGTTGGCGGAATTGTGGAGTTAAGCAACATGCAATTCATAGTTAAAGATCAAGTTCAAGCTTCATCCGCATGTGTACCAAGTTGAGCTACAATGAAGATCAAGATCAAGCTTGGGTAATCTAATTTAGATTTTATTATATGTGTGTGAAGTACCTTAAGCTCAATATCATATACACACACGTATTTGGTTTCTATGTATATATATATAGTTATATATATACATGCATTGGGTTTTTTAAGATCAAGTTCAAGCTTCATCCGCATGTGTACCAAGTTGAGCTACAATGAAGATCAAGATCAAGCTTGGGTAATCTAATTTAGATTTTATATTATGTGTGTGAAGTACCTTAAGCTCAATATCATATACACACACGTATTTGGTTTCTATGTATATATATAGTTATATATATACATGCATGGTTTTGGGTTTTCATGTTTTGAACACTTTTGCAAAATAATGAGATTTCACAATTGGGAAATGCAAATTAGAAAATTCTTTTTGTAACATGTTCAAAATATCATTTGCAAACATTTCTCAAAGTTTCATCAAGTTTGGAATTGATTTGTTATGTTTAAAGGAATTTACAAATTCACGTTTTCGTTCGTGCACATGTTCGTGCATGTTTTACAAAACTGATGCGTTTTCTCAAATGGGAAGTGATATTCAAGAAATTCTAAATGGGAAGTGATATTCAAGAAATTCTTTCTTTGAAATGTTTATATACATGTTTAGAAACTTTTCTCAAAATTTTACTATTTTTGGAGTTGATTTACTGTGCCTAATTGATTTTACAAAATCGTATATGTTAACAGTTTTTCAGAAACTGTAAATTTGTGTTCAAATATTTATTTATCTCAACTGGGAAAATATTTTTCAGAAATTCTTTCTCTAACATGTTATT